>NW_026889796.1:2835000-3120000 GCF_033153115.1 Saccostrea echinata | reverse complement strand
ACCGTCAGCCGTCACTTCCGGTCGACACAGGAAGTGATAAAAAAAATCAAAAAATTCAACTTTTCTTGTTTAAATTAAAACTTGCATAACCTTATTGCATCTCTTTTGCTGTTTTGAAATATGTTAGACTCCTCCGGAAACAAAAACGTCAACTTCCGGTGTTAGGAGATAAAATACGTTATTTCGATATTTAACTTTCTCATAAATATCGCTTATAGAAAAAGAATTGAAATGTTTTAATACATGTTGTAGATACTGCAATGTCTAGAGAATCGTAAGAGATTTTTTATAAAATTCACTTCCGGTCGCGTGTTTTCCTGTCCTAAAAATTAGAATTTGTTTTCACTATTGCTCGGCAACAATAAATGACCGAAGTCTGAAACTCTCAGGACTGATAGTACGTCAGTAGTTTATTTGCATCGTTTGAAAATCGTGTCGCCGTTTCTTCCAGTCGTGACTGGAAGTGATGCAAAAAAGTGAATGGTTAATGGTTAGCACGTTGGATTTTCACGCTGACGACCAGGGTTAAATCTCCAGAATGTCTGAATTTCTTTTATCACTTTTTCAGCTTGAATGTTCGTTTTTATTTTCAGAATCGGACGGAAGACCTCTCATTGCTTGCAATGAGTTTCTAGTTATTATTATTAGGGTCTTCCGTCTCCAACGGAAGACCCTTCTATTATTCTATTGTTTCTTTTTCACTTTTATTATTATTATTATTCTTTTTTTTTCTTTACAATTTTTGTGCAGAAGATTTCTCGGAGTTGGCTCGATCGATTTACTTGAAAATTTCAGGGAAGATGTATCTTTGTCTGAACCTTATACGTTTTTCTCATTTTTTTGAAATTCACTTCCGGTCGGAAGTTATCGCCCTTTAATCAAAATTCAGAGGACCTTCTTGTCTGCAATGGAACTCAAAAACGATTAAAGCTAGAGTGCTGAAATTTTCAGCGATGATAGAGGACATGTTGCCATTGATCACCTGGGTTTTCAAATCTTCCGGAAGTGCCTAGTATGGAAGCTCGGTAGGGGTCAAAATTTAGGACACGAATCATGAGTGAATTTTAGAGACATTTCTTACGATAACTTTTTAACTATGAGTATTTTGTTAAAACATATTGAACAGAAATTGTGTAGAATTACAAGATCTTTTATATGATATCAAAGAAAAAGGGCTGACTCATCACATTAGGGGCTGAGAAGGGCCAAAAGTCTTTAATCAATAACTCTTTAACAATCAATATTTTGTAATGCATTACTGAAGCAAAAATGTTTATCTCAACAATTTACAACTATATATTATGATATTCACATCATATGTTACATAATTAAGGGCCATAAGGGGCCAGAATGCTAAATCTTTGACGCTTTATATCTCAAATGTGGGAAATATTTTGATAAGCAATATTGAACAAAAGATGTCCAAAATAATGTTCTAAACAAGATGCAACCTTTCATTTTTTGCTAAACGTCCCCATTAAGGAGTTGAAGGGCCGGCCCCTAAATACTTCTTTTGTAAATATCTCAGAAACGAAAAAGAATTTCTGACTAGTTGTTGAACAAAAAGTGTTCAAAATCATAAGAGCTTTAAAGAGATATGAAGAAAAAGGGGCTGGACCCTCACAATAGGGGCTGAGAGGGGCTGAAAGTCTTTGAACAATAACTCTTTAACGATCAATATTTTGTAATGCATTACTGAAGCAAAAATGTTTATCTCAACAATTTACAACTATATATTATGATATTCACATCATATGTTACATAATTAAGGGCCATAAGGGGCCAGAATGCTAAATCTTTGACGCTTTATATCTCAAAAGTGGGAAATATTTTGATAAGCAATATTGAACAAAAGATGTCCAAAATAATGTTCTAAACAAGATGCAACCTTTCATTTTTTGCTAAACGTCCCCATTAAGGAGTTGAAGGGCCGGCCCCTAAATACTTCTTTTGCGAATATCTCAGAAACGAAAAAGAATTTCTGACTAGTTGTTGAACAAAAAGTGTAAAAAATCATGGGAGCTTTATGGTCATATCAAGGAAAAGGGTCTGACCCCTTAAATAAGGGACCGAGAGGGGCCAAAAGTACACAATCAATAACTCTTTAATGATCAATATTTTGTAATATATTACTGAAGCGAAATAGTTCTTCTTCACACACTTTATCTAAATAACATGATGTTGATATCATATGTTGCGCAACAAGGGGTCTTTAGGGGGCCAGATTGCATAATCTTTGGTGCAATATGTCTCGAAAAGGAAGCATATTTTGATAAACAGTATTGAACAAAAGACGTTCAAAATAATATTCTGAACAATATGCACTCTTTCAATTTTTGCTAGACGTCCCCATTTAGGACTTGAAGGGCTGGCCCTTAATATTTCTTTTGCATATATCCCGAAAACAAAAAAGAATTTCTGACTAGTTGTTGAACAAAAAGTGTTCAAAATCATGAGAGCTTTAAGATGTTATCAAGAAAAAGGGGCTGACCTCTCACATTAGGGGCCAAGAAGGGCCGAAAATCTTTAATCTATAACCCTTTATTGAACAATATTTTGTTAAACATTATTAAAGCAAAATTGTTCGTCTTAACAATCTATTTATATCATTAAACGAAAATCTCATTCAATCTCTTATCTCATCTTATCAAAAATCGGACGGAAGACCCACTCGTTGCTCGCAACGAGATCTCATCTAGTTATTATTATTATTATTCTTTTTTTTTTAGACAAAATTTTGTGCACGCGATTTCTCGAAAACTATTCAATGAATTTCTTTGAAATTTTCAGGGATAAAAGGTCTTTATATGAAGTTTATATAAAATTCCGTTTTTTGGTAAATTCGGTTCCAGTGCCAAGTTATGGACAATTTCCTGATTTTAAAATGAAATTTTGTCCTCGAAGGATCTAAGAAACGGCTAAAGATATGAACTGGAGACTTGTTAGAGAGGATAGACCATGACTTCTAGATGTTCGAAATTACCTTGGTTTTTGCCGTCAGTACTTCCGGTCGTCACCGGAAGTGTTCAAAGAAATCGAAATTTTCAACTTTTCTTTTTTTAATCAAATCTTGCATCACATTATTGCAATTCTTTTGCAGTTTCGAAATATGTTGGTCCTACCGGAAACAAAAACGACAACTTCCGGTTATAAGAGAAAAACTCCATAATTTGAGTATTTTACTTTCCCATAAATATCTTTTATAGGTAAAGTATTTGAAATGATTTTTAGATATGTCATTTAGATTGCAAATGTCTAGAGTAACGTCAAATACCTTTGCAAAATTCACTTCCGGTCGCGTGTTTTTTCTGTCTTCAAAGTGAGAAAATATCTGAGCGAGATCTCAGAAACGGTAAGAGATTAAGACAACAAACTTATATGAGTAATAGTCCTTGAAGAGTAGGCAAAATCATTTGGGTTAAACTGTCAGCCGTCACTTCCGATCGTCACAGGAAGTGATCAAAAAAATCAAAAAATTCAACTTTTCTTGTTTAAATTAAAACTTGCATCACCTTCTTGCATCTCTTTCGCTGTTTTGCAATATGTTAGACTCCTCCGGGAACAAAAACGTCAACTTCCGGTTTTAGGAGATAAAATACGATATTTCGATATTTATCTTTCTCATAAATATCGCTTATAGAAAAAGAATTGAAATGTTTTAATACATGTCGTAGATACTGCAATGTCTAGAGACACGTTAGAGATTTTTTATAAAATTCACTTCCGGTCGCGTGTTTTCCTGTCCTCAAAATTAGAATTTGTTCTCACAATTGCTCGGCAACAGTAAACGACTGAAGTCTGAAACTTTCAGGACTGATAGTCCGTCATTAGTTTATTTGCATCGTATGAAAATCGTGTGTCGCCGTTACTTCCGGTCGTGACAGGAAGTGATGCAAAAAAGTGAATGGTTAATGGTTAGCAAGTTGGATTTTCACGCTGACGACCAGAGTTAAATCTCTAGAGTGTCTGAATTTCTTTTATCACTTTTGCAGCTTGAATTTTCGTTTTTATTTTCAGAATCGGACGGAAGACCTCTCATTGCTCGCAATGAGTTTCTAGTTATTATTAAGTCTTCCGTTCACAACGGAAGACTTATAGTGATTGTATTGTTTCTTTTTATTATTATTATTATTATTATTATTATTCCTCCCAAATTTTGTGAGCGCGATTACTCAGAGATGGTTGGATAGATTTTCACAATTTTTCACATGATAGTAGGCTGATATATGAAGTTTATAAAAAATTCCGTTTTTTGAAAAATTCACTTCCGGTCCGAAGTTACGGCCGAATTTCCAATTTTTAAATGGACTTTTGTCCGGAATTTTTCTCGGAAACGGTTTGAGGTAAAGATGTGAAATTTACAGGAGTATTAGATCATGACGTTCTCTTTGTTTCGAAGTTGTTTTCGTGTGTTTCCGGTACTTCCTGTCCGAACCGGAAGTGAACTTGTGTTTGGTCAATTTTCAACTTTTTTGTTTTTTAATATTTTTTCAAGATATTATTATGTATAACAGAGGTTATTCTACAAATACTAAATATATAATTTGTTTTGAAATCAGATTCCACATTTTGCAGATTTTCGGTACCCTCATTTTCCCTATTTACCTAGTGTGTAGACAATGGGCAAAGAAAGATAACTCTGACTTGTAAGTGAGAATAGAACTTTCGAGATAAAGGCGGAAATAGTATCGATGACGTTAGAGACATACATGTATACACTCTCCATATCAAAATATTTAGACGTTCTATATTCACTCTTCAAAATTTAAGAGGACGTTGGTTACCGCTTCCAGTGCATGTAAAGTTTGAAGTTGCCAGTGTAGTGTAAGTCTGTATTGACAGTTAGTTAATTTACACATGAATATATCTAAAAAAAAAAAATTAATATATATATGCTAGGTAGCTAATTCAAGTAAATATATTATAAGCACTGAATATACATTTATAGTGATGGACAGGCATGCAGTTTTATCTATTTCGTATATTAAGTTCAGAATACGATAGTTATAAGCCTTCTATAATGCAGACGATTTATTATTCTCTATGATCTGAATGCGAAATTATCCCGATTTCCGAGTTTTACTTTCGATATTAAAAAATATTACATACACTCAAAAAAGGAATTAAGCGATAGAATATTGTAATACAGTCCTGTTTTAAAGCCTTTATAAATAAATTGATATCTGTCACTGAAAAGAAAGAAAATCAATCTATAGATTAGATTTGGTTATTACATATATATTTGATAAAAGGTTAAATTATTTATGACACATGATCTATACTCTATATACCCAAGGAATTATAAAAGATGTGAAAAGGCGACTCTTGGATTTTTGTGAAATACTCAAAGAGTTGAAGAGTGTGTGAAATAATGGTACGCTATATGTTTCTTTTGAAAAAAAAAAAAAACATGATAAAAAAATTGTACAAGTCTGTTGATATGTGGGATAAGTATATCTGAATGAACACAATTTTATGCAATGATATATAATCATGTACATGCAACTGACGTCCGTACTTTTCCTTGTAATTCATAAAATTATCTAATTCCTTTGAAGCCCCCCCCCCCCCCCGTCTTGAATTTGAATTATATATTCGTTTTAGATTTAAATCTGGAACATGTGAATAACATTACCATTTACATGTATACAGAATTTCATATTTTATAATTATGAAATGTTCAATTTACATGTCTGAGAGAGAGAGAGAGAGAGGAGAGATTCCCTCTTAATCCCGATCCAGACCAAAAATTAGTTCTTTATCGGTCACACCCATTCTTTATTAGATGTTTTCTGATTTCATAGTCAGTCATGGTCACATCCTGTATATTTTTCAGCTTAAAAAGTATCACACGAAGTGCACCTGTGTTGACCTGTCAATCAAAATCACTTGACGCTGTATGCACTGCAATTAAGTAGCCTGAGTTCGAAATGATCTTGAAGTATGATCTTTAAGTAAATCTGCTGCAACAAACTTGTGAAAAAAATAGAATAAAATAAAAAATAAAATATCTCGGTATTATGAACTTCGACTGTGGGACGTGGAGACCGGTCCTTTGGATGAGATCGTATAAATCGAGGTCCCTTGTCGCAGAAGATGCTGGCAAAAAAAAAGATTCCCCACTGCTCAATTGCGATAAATGCCAAAGTATAGGACAAAAATTTACAGTCTCCACCGGCGAGTGGTGGCGTCTCCATGTGAGTGAAAAATTCTGGAGAGGGACGTTAAACAACATACGTATAATCAATCAATCAATCAATCGATTGCTGAAGAATTACTGTAATTGAATAATCTGTCTTATAGGTATGTTGTCAAAACTTGGTATTATAACTTTACAAAACTCAGTGACTTTACGTTTAATGTGATACTAACTTAATTCATTATATTTTTTTATAACACCATCACAATTATGCCAAAACATACACACAGTGAAGTTTATGATAGTACGGTGTTCGTTCGTCTGTTTGTTTGTCTTAGAAATAATTGCAAACATTTTTTTTTTAAATTGCTAATGATATACGTATATCTCTCATAGGTGCCAAATGTATTATACAAGATTGATAATGAAAATCAAAGTACCTTAAGTACTGAAAGGACTTTTTTCCAGTTATTTTTTTCTTTCACAGTAAATATGATATGTATGGTTTTTACACAGAAAAAAGCAAATTCTTACAGATTTAGAAGAACGGAAGACTTTTTTGTTGCCATGGCAACAAGAGTCTAGTTATTATTATTTTTCTTCCTGGGTACTTTTTTGTCCGTGAGTGATCTCCGAAACTACACATCCGATTGAGATGAAACCTTTTTAGGGTTAATAGGAATGTTATGTAGATTTGCGGAACGAAGGTCATTTTGCGCGCACGCGCATGCACGTGCGTGCGCGTGCAATGCGTAAAATGACCAATATACTTGATATAGCTGTAACTTTTACATTTTTTTATGAAATGCTTTGATACTCAGAATATAAGGATATATTAATAGTGTAGACAAGATGACATGGTCAGAATGCGCATGCATGCACGTGCGCGCATGCGCATTGATTGAAATAACCAATACAATTGATATAGAATTAACTTGTACATTTTTTGATGAATTGCATTGAAACTCAGAATATAAATACATATTAGAAGTGTACACAAGAAGACTTGATCAGCGCACACATGCATGCACGTGCGTGCTCGTGTGCGCGCGTGCAAAGAGTAAAATGACAGATATATTTGATATAGCTATAACTTTCATATCTTTTGATGAAATGCCTTGATACTCAGGATATCAGGATATATTAAAAGTGTAGACAAGATGACATGGTCAGAATGCACATGCATGCACATGTGCGCATGTGCAATGATTGAAATAACCAATACAAATGATATAGACTTAACTTGTACATTTTTTGATGAATTGCTTTGAAACTCAGAATATAAATATATATTAGAAGTGTACACAAGAAGACATGATCAGCGCACACATGCATGCACTTGCAAGCACGTGCGTGCGCGTGCAATGAGTAGAATGACCAATATACTTGATATAGCCCAAACTTTCATATCTTTTGATGAAATACTTTAATACGCAGAATATAAGGATATATTAATAATGTAGACAAGATGACATGGTCAGCGCACACATGCATGCACGTGCGTACGCGTGCAATGAGTAAAATTACCAATGTACTTGATATAACCATAACTTCCTTTTTTTTATGTAATGCTTTGATACTCAGAATATATAGACATATTACAAATGTAGACAAGACGACATTGTCAACATGCACATGCATGCACATGCGCGTTAATGACCATTATACTTGATATAGCTGTAACTTTTATACTTTTTGATGAAATGCTTTGATACTCAAAATATGTAGATATGTTAATAGTGTTGACAAGATGACACGGTCATCATGGACATGCATGCACGTGCGTGCGCTTGCAATGCGTAAAATGACAGAAATACTTAATATAGCCGAATTTTTTTTATCTTTTGATGAAATTTGAATATAAAGATGTATTAAAAGTGTTGACAAGTTGACATGGTCATTTTGTACATGTATGCCCGTGCGCGCACGTGTAATGCGTAAAACAACCAATACACTTGATTGTCTTATTTAATGAAGCTTACAGGGAATAAGACACCAAAAGAAAGTTGGGGAGCGTTTGGGGAACATCTGTAACGGTCCCCGTTACAATTAATACTAGTTTTTTAATTGATGGCATTTAAACTAATAAAGTTAGAACAGTGAATATTTTAAAATCACTGGGCCATGAACTTATATTAGAATTATTTGATTACCTGAACATCTATTGTAAATTAAAGTTTTGTTAATATAAGATTAAAATTTTAATTATTCAACCAGAAAGTATGTCATATATGGATTAGGAAAGGAGGAATAAATAAAGAAAATATATTGCTGGACTGGGATTCAAACCTGGGACCCCTGCATTACTAGTCAGGTGCTCTACCATTGAGATACCCAGGCTGATATCCATGGTCCATATAGCCTGAACTTCTACATTCCTCCCCCCTAAATAGTCTTCGACCTCAAACACACAAGTTCACAGGCCCTGTCAGGACTTAATAATTTGCACATATCCTGACAAGCACCCCTGTGGCAACGCACTTTGAAAAATTACGTTCTTTGAAAAAATTTCAAAGTGCGTTAAATTTGGGACAAAATCAACGCACTTTGAAAAAAAAAATTCAAAGTGTATAAAATTTGGGACAAAATCAATGCACTTTGAAAAAATTTTCAAAGTGAGTTAAGAGTGTACATCAATATTTTTACCATGGAGAAACTTAACATCACTTCGAAAAAATATGTATAAAATAAATATTCTTGACTCAGATTTTAGTAACAGACAGCATTATTTTGTTATATTTATGTCGAAAAAACTGAGGAATTGATCTACCCTCATCGAAAACGAGAAGAAGACAGGTAAAAGGTCCCTCAGCCTAACTCTTCATCTTTCCTACCCAAATATACATGTACTATCAAATAAATGAGTCAACCATTTTTTTTTCATATATGTTCACAGCAGATGAATGTGATAGATTAAGATAGACAGATGAGAGAGAGAGAATTTTCATGATATGGAAAAATCATAACTGCTCCCTTTTCCCTAGGAAAAATGCGATGCTTTAAGAGACTTATTGACCCCTTCATCTACCGAAGTTAGTACAGACTGGATAAATAATCATTAAATAAATGAAATCGTGCTATTAAACATTGATTCCACCATTATTTCTAAAAGACTCATTTCCCTTTTATAACATTTACGTGAATCTTTGGAAACAAGACAACCCCTAAAATCTTTAAAACGTCTATACCTCAGATCGATCCTGAAGTGACATGATCATGGATAAGATATCAAATAAGGTTCAAATAATATTATTTTACGTAACTAAAATGTGCAAGAGTATTGACCAAGCCATGTACATTTTTTTTCAAAGTGTGATAATATGGTCGATATTAACGCACTTTGAAAAGAAATATTATTTTTTCAAAGTGCGTTAACTTGGTCCCAAATTTAACGCACTTTGAGAAAAATTTTCAAAGTGCGTAATTTTTCAAAGTGTCTTGTACCCCCCCCCCCTTCCCACACTGGCCACCAAATGTAGAACAAAAGGAGGAATGAATAAAGAAAACATATTGTTGGACTGGGACTCAAAAAAGGAATCCCTGTATCAGTCAGATGCTCAATCACTACCACTGAGCTACCAAGGCCAAATCCACAAACTTCTGCTAGACTTCTATACATGAAACATCTTTAACAAATTTAACTGCACAGATTCAAAATTTTTATCTAGATCATTCATCCAAAAAAATTAAGTCAACTGGTTATCTAAAATCAAGAAAGCACATATAAATACAGCTAACTTTGATATCTCATGTACTGTAGAAGCACAAATTTTCGTGGGGATAAAATTTCGTTGATTTGTCATCTAAAAGGTTTCGTGGGCATCAATTTCATTGTTTTGAAAGTAACCCTATTCAATATACAGTTATATAAAAATTTCGTGTGGGATTTAATTTCGCTGCTAATTGCTATCAATGAAATTAAACAAAATTTAATCCCAAACGAATATTTCTGCTTATACAGTATTGATATCTCAAATACCATATAGAGATCTATGTCAAAGTGATTTTGAAGACTAGAGCATTTTTTTGTATTTTAGCTTCAATATCTTTAATTCTTTGCTATATCTTGGTCCCTTATGTTTGACAGACCTCTATACCCTTTTTATGGCAGAGGTATACTCTAAATCCTCATTTTGGTGGAATTTAAGAGACAAAGGCTTAATTTTCCTATTTAATTTCTTATTGTGATTCTATATACAGATTTGGAAGTCCCAATCACTTATTCTTTAAATATTTTATCCTCAGTATCTCAAATCATCGGATATCTCAAGGTTTTTTCTTGGTCCTATGGAGTTCGAGATAACGAGGTTTGACTGTAATTTATAATCGGACTCTGTGTTATACATTGTATCTCAAATAATTAAGGACATAAAATTTAAAACCATTTATTGATATAAAGCATATGCTCTGTAAACAGGTAAAACATCCACATCTTAACATCCCAATATGTCTTAAACTTAACTCCCTGTTAATGACAATTTTAATTTGGTCAATAGCTTGCATATCACAACTTATCAAGTCTTATTAGAAGTATTGATAGCATATAATTATAATCATTTAAGTTCATGGTGGATATTCTTCTTCACAATTTTCAGAATGCTGCGTGTTTAAATTTGGAAGCTATTTTAGTTTCCATGTATCATTTTCTGTACTGTGCTCTTAAAGGAACTATAGCTCCCTTGATATATAAAGGTTTTTATAGATCTTTTTGCATATAATTTGCGTATATTGCATTATAATTAGTTTGTTCTTAAACTCAAAAGTAGTTCGTACATTTATGGCATCATAGTGTAATTCAGTGATAAAAAGTGGAAGAAATACTCCAGCAGCAGATTAGGGTAGGCAGTTCCGGTTTGAGGTAACAAGGTTTGACTGTACATATAATAGAACTAGTAATGGACTTTCGTGAGAAGAGCTGACTTTTACAGTTGACTACTTACTTTGGCATTTAAACCTGCATTATGTACGGAGGTACGGAATTGATAATAAATAATGAAACCTTCGTTATTAGTGGTTATTATAAGGTATTGTAAGAGGAGTGCTAACATGATTTACCGGTATACAATCAACGCAAGAGATTATGTGAGGCAGAATAACATAACTTAAACTACTTAATTCATGAGGAATAGTATCTACTTTCAATCTCATTCATTTTATGATGGAATCAAATAAAGAAGAAAAAACATTCCGGAAGGAAAATTAGGCAGGAATTGGTGAAGGTGGGAAGGGAGGTGGTTGTGGATAGGGAGGATGTCGTTCAATTCCTAGAGAACGTTATGTGTGCTTTTAAATAGCCCATAATAACTTTTTAATTTATTTAACTTTTAATCTAAATATTTATATTGCAAAAGAAGTTCCATATATTGTCCTGCTGTAAAAGTAAGCCGTCGACTGTAAAAACCGGGGTTTCTCGCAAAAGTCCACTACCCCCATAGAGTAGCTAAAGCATGCTTAAAAAAACAGAACTGTGAAAGTTCACAAGGAAAAAGAGGTACTCAAAGAGAGCTCATAAAATTCTGAAATTTTTCTATGCCCCCGTAATCGAAGATTCGTGCGCATGTAGTTTTTAGCTCTTCTGAGCCAATTGCAAAGGCTCAAAGAGCTAATGCTATGGCCATTTGTGCAATGTGCGTAAACTTTTTAGAATATGGGCCATATCTCAAAAACCCCTTGGCCAATTTTTGTCAAATTTGTCATAGAGTATCCTTGGCCCAAGGGCTCTCGTTTATACTAAAACTGGGGATGTCACTCTTAAACAAGGGGAAATAATTAGGAAAATAAAAACAAAAGTACTGGTTGCCTAAAAAATCTTCTCAAGAGCCACTGGGCAGATTATCACCAAACTCACCAACAAGGATGAGGATATGTTGTAGATTAAAAATTGTTCAAGGCATTACTCTGGTGCAAAGGACATGGTCTCAAGGTCACTTCAAAGTTGACCAAAAATTAAATTTTGTTAAATCTTTGATATTTTGCTTACTATAGACATTACAATCATCAAATCTTGTCAGTTGATGCATCTAAGGACCTCATATCATGCTGACATAAAAGTAGGTCACAGTGACCTACTTTTTGAATTTTGAAGGCATTTATTTTCAAATTGTTTTAGATGCATATTTTGGACACTTTAAGGCCTCTGATCATCAAACTTTGTCAGTTGATGCATCTTGGGTCCTCAAAGTATGTCAACTGAAAAGTAGGTCACTATGACCTTCTTTTGAAATTCTAAGGCTATATTTAAATATTTCAGGTACTAATCGGCTTAGAATTATCAGTTGATGCATCTTGGGTCCTCCGAGAACGTCAACAGAAGAGTTGGTCGTCGTGACCTACTTTTGGAATTTTATGGCTATATTTAAATATTGCAGGTAATAATTGGCTTAGAATCACCGAACTTAGCCAGTTGATGCATCTTGAGTCCTCAGAATACGTCTATTGAAATTTTATGGCTATATCTGAATATTTCCAGGTATTAAATGGCTTAAATTCATCGAACTATTAAGCAATGAATTATCATTTTTGGATGTCGTCGGTCCTATAACACACCTGGCCGTGTCGACAAATTGAATACCACGCGTTAGCGAGGTATGATAATTTGTCGGCACGGTCAGGTGTGTTATAGGGCCGACGACATCCAAAAATAAGAATTCAACGCTTATATTTACATTCTCTAATTTTCTCACTTCATAAATGTTTATTTTGTTAATCTTTATTATGAATTTAGCGCCTTCCATTACTGGTGTGCTTAATAGACGTAAGAGCCGTTTGTGACGTTGAAAATTAAATAACGCAAATAGACATTGCGAGTAAAAAAATGAAAAATTAGTTTTGAACACACAATTAGTGTATTTTTACGTTAATTTAATAAGGTAATTGGTTTCTTTTAATAAATTGAGTCAAAACAATATACATTTAGGTGTTCCTAGAATATTCAAAATGCATATAGTTCCTACTGTGTATTCTACCGCGCAGTGAAAAGGTTTCGTGTGTGTTAAAGAGATTTGAACGTTGTAGATTTCTAATGGATTTCATAAGGAAAATCACACTGAATGTAAATATTGTCAGTTGATGCATCTTGAGTCCTCGGAGTACATCAAATGAAAAGTAGGTCACCATGGCCTACTTTTGGAATTTTATAGCTATATTTAAATATGCCAGGTACTAATTGGCTCAGAATCATTAAACTTTGTTAGTTGATGGATGTTGAGTCCTCGGAGTATGTCACTGAAAAGTAGGTCACCATGACCTACTTTTTGAAATTTTCTGGCTATATTTAAATATTTCAGGTACTAATTGACTTAGAAATCGTTGAACTTTGTCATTTGATGTATTTTGAGTCCTCAAAATGTGTCAACTGAAAAGTAGGTCACAGTGACCCACTTATAAATTTTTATAAGCTGAATTTCAATGCAATGTCTAGATATTTCAAATAATTACAGACTTAAAATCATCAAATTTTGTCAGTTGAGGCATTTGGAGTATGTTTACCAAAAAGTAGATCACTATGACCTACGTTTGGAATCTCATGGCAATATCTGAATATTTAAGATAATAATGGGCTTCAAGTCATTGAACTTTGTCAGTTGATGCATCTTGGGTTCTCAGAGTGTTTTAACCAAAATGTAGGTCATGATAACATACTTTTGGAATTGTCTAAATAAACAGGATACTTAGAGGCTTCAGATAGAAGTGACAGGTTATACAATTTATCAGAAGAGCGATTCAAGGACCTTGGGCCCCTTGTTACTCTGTCCGTCCGTCTGTCTGTCCGTTTGTCAGCAAAAACATGAACCTTGCCCATAACGTTTGATTGGTTGAAGCTATGGCTTTCATATTTCAAAACTTTTTTGGGGTTCCAACATTTTTTTTTTTACCTTTTGACCTTGGAGTTTGACCCACTTTTGCAAAATTTAATCCAAACTTGAACATTGGCCATAACTTTTGAGCTTAGGGTACCAACAATTTTGACTCTTTGACTTTGACCTTTGAGTTTGACTTACTTTTGACAAACTTTAACTTTAGCCATAACTTATGAACAGTTGGTGCTAGGGCTTTCATATTTCACATGTGTATTTTTTGTGACCTTTCCTTGGTACCAACGTTTTGATCTTTTGACCTGGAGTTTGACTTATGTTTGTAAAACATAAACCTTGGCCATAACTTTTGAACAGTAAATGCTAGGGCTTTAATATTCCAAATGTTTATTCCTTATGACAAGACCTTCCCTTGGGCACCATTAATTTTGATCCTTCACCATAGAGTTTGACCTACTTTTGAAAAAATTTTAACCATAGCCATAGCTTTTGAATGGTTGTTGCAAGGGCTTTCATATTTCTGAAGTGTATTACTTCTGACAAGACCTTTTTTGGGTACCAATATCTTTGCTCTCTTGACCTTGGAGGTTGGCTTACATTTGAGAAACTTTAACCTTGGCCATGAGCTGCCATATTGGAATTACAGGAAAACTAAAATTTTACACTATTTCTGCCATTGACTTTGCACTTGCTCAAATGACCTTGGTCAGTCATAACATATTTTCAGGTCATAAACAATCCCTGTGCCAAGTAATTTTTTCGCCATTACAAGCCAAGACAAGAACTACACATTTTTATGCCCGCGTAATTGAAGATTCGGGGGCATATAGTTTATACTGTCTGTCCATCTGTTTGTCTGCAAAAACTTTAACCTTGTCCACTATGGAATGGCTAGGGCTTTCATATTTCACAGGTGTATTCCTTGTGACATGCCCTTCGGTATCATTTATTTTGACCCTTTGACCTCGACCTTGGAGTTTGACCTACTTTGAAAAAGTTCAACCTCGGTCAGAACTTTTGCATGGTTGGTGCTAGGCAATCACACTTCATAAGTGTATTCCTTGTGACCAGACCTTCCTTTGGCGCCATTTATTTTGAACCTTTGACCTTGGTCTTGGAAAAACTTTTGACAGTGGAACAGTTGGTGACAGGGCTTTCATATTTCACAGGTATATTCCTTGCAACAAGACCTTTCTTCGGGTACCAACATGTTTTGATCTCTTGACCTTGACTTTAGAGTTTGAGCTATATTTGAGGAACTAATAGCCTTTGCCTTGAGCTGCTATATGAGGGCATCAATGCTTCACCAAAAAAAAACTTGTTTTTTGAAATTACACTAACCATAATTATCAAACACTCCAAAGTAATAAGTATTCTTTGTGTTAAGAATAGACTTCAAATGTTTATCCATTAAAGGTATGGACTGGACACAATTAATACATTTTAATGCCAGTGACCTTGATTGCCCAAATGACCTTGATTCAATGTTATGACATACCCTCAGTTTTGAGCAATGTCTTGACTCTCTTACAATTTTGATCATTTTATGGATCAGAAATGACTGCACTAACAAACAGACAGTCAAATTAATGAGTTAATTACTATATACCCCCTTCAAGAAAAGCTTTCATTTGCAAGGAGTATAATTTATATAATTTACTAAAATACCTGTGCTCTTGACTCTCTTACAATTTTGATCAATTGAAGGCTAAACTGACTCTTCCAGTCATGGGCATTTTTGTGAAAACTATTTTGTAAGCATTACCATTCACAGCATTAAAAGAAGTCGATTATGGCCCCAGTAAGACTTAAAACTTCTGAACTAAGTGTCCTTGACTAAATCACTATCGATTAGAATTATTGCAGATTACTATGTCACGAACTATGGCAGTTTACCAATCTTTGTGCCACTTACCACCTCCTGATGCTCTTCTATTACATACATAATTATGACTTAGAATTGTATGCTCCAAACCCTTGGTTCAGAGTCATCATATATCCTTTATTCATAATTGAGTGTGAGGAAAAGCTTGGTCTCCAATAAATTTATTCAATTACAAAGAAAAGATATGAGCAAGAATTTTATATTTCAAATTGGGTTTCCTTGACCTTTGCCTTGTTCCATTGACCATGGAACAGAGTCATGACACCCCTGGTGCTCACAGGCAAGCTGTATTAGTAAACTATTATAATCTTCTAATGTTTCTCCACTTTAAATTCATGTCAAAAGAAAGAGTTTTACACTTCTAAAACCTTTATCAGTCGCCCGCGTGGCCCAGTGGTTAGAGCGTCTGCTCTAGAGTCGCGGAGTAAGGAGTTGATCCTTACGTCGCGGGTTCGAATCCCACTGCGGGACGTGGAGACCGGTCCTTCGGATGAGACCGTATAAACCGAGGTCCCGTGTCGCAGTAGGTGCTGGCACGAAAAAGATCCCTCACTGCTCAGTGGCCCTGAGTGCCGAGTATAGGTCAAAATTTGTAGCCCTACACCGACAAGTGGTAGCGTCTCCATATGAGTGAAAAATTCTCGAGAGGGACGTTAAACAACAAACGAACAATCAATCAATCAATCTAAAACCTATATCCTTGAACTTTTCCAAATTACAATTAGTCTCAGCTAGGACATATCACTATTAACCTAAATCCTAAGTATGAGCTTCTAATATTTCTCCATTTTAAAGTTAAGGCCAATTAAGGTTTGGCCAGGGCAATACTTAAACAACTCTATACTCTTGAACCTCGACATTGTCCAAATGACTTATAATTGGTACAAAATCAAAACATACTTCTGGTCACATGCAACCTTTTTACAAAAGTTTCTCACATTCGAATTATATCCAGGCAAGAATTTCACTTCTCATTTAACAGCGACTAAAATGATTTACGATAAAATCTTGCAAAAGCCACTACATTTCAAAATTTTGACAATACCAGGGGCACAGGTTCAAATGGTATACGCGTATATCATGTATATCATTTCTACAGTGTTTGGAAAAAAAATTCAAAAGTTTAAGAGATAATCACTGGACAAAAAATACCTACAGACAGATGGGCAGAAAGACGGAACAACAGATCTACTCAGTATCTATTAGAAAGCAAGGTTTTCCTCTCACATTTTGATGGCTACAAATCCAATGACTCCTAGCCCAACTATGGCACAGATAATTCCAATGGCAACCCCTGCTCCTCCTCCTCCTGATTCCTCCTCATTTGTAATTATTGGTTGTAGAGTTGCTGATACTGAGACATCAATGTCATCTTTATCTTCAAATGCAAAACAACTCAAAATATTCTGTGGAATATATAACTAAAAATAAGATGTGTCGTTAATGCCAAGAATGCTCCCGCAAGCAGCCAAAATTTCAAATGCAATATTTAGTTTTAAATTTCTATTCAAACTTGACCCATATTTTCTGATAAAATACCTGCATATGCAATTTCAACCTTTTACATACATCCCTACAAAAGTTAGAGAGCAGAAACTGAAAATTTCTTAATTTTTCTAAGTTCAAGAGAGATACATGTAACTCTGTCAAAAATCATTGGACCATGACCAAATTCAAATTTGACCTCTATTTTCTAGTAAAATACCTGCACATGGAATTAAAACCTTAGACATACATCCCTACAAAAGTTAGCTGAAACTGAAAATTTCTTATTTTTTTCTGAGTTCAAGTGGGATAACTCTGTCAAAAATCACTGGACCATGACCAAATTCAAACTTGGCCTGTATTTTCTGGTAAAATACCTGCATATGCAATTTCAACCTTATACATACATCCCTACAAAAGTTAGAGAGCGAAAACTGAAAAATTCTTATTTTTTTCCAAGTTCAAAAGGGATTACTCTGTCAAAAACCATTGGACCATGATCAAATTCAACTTGACCTGTGTATTCCTATGATGTATCCATATGTCAAATTTGAATTGAATGTGTGCAACTGTTGCAGAGATATTGAACAGATTGAAGTGAATGATGATTGAATGACGGAATGATGGAATGACAGAATGACGGAACAGGGTAACACTGTATGCGC
This sequence comes from Saccostrea echinata, assembly GCF_033153115.1. NCBI lineage: Eukaryota > Metazoa > Mollusca > Bivalvia > Ostreida > Ostreidae > Saccostrea > Saccostrea echinata. The sequence continues at coordinate 3,102,012 of NW_026889796.1, read as the reverse complement.
CGGCCATTTCATGGCGGGGGCATAAATAATTGCTGCATTTGAGTATATACTTGGAATGTGAATATTTTATATATGAGAAACACTGCATAATCTTCTTTTTGCTTAATTTTGTTATGAATAACTGCTTATGAAAATACAGTAAGGAAGCAAATACATTCAAAGACCACTTTGTGTGATTCCCCCAAAAAGATGGACCATGCACATACAATAAATATTGGTGAAATTGTTATGGTTCAAATTCAAATGTAGAAAAGCTTGTCAACAGCCAGACATTTTGTGGCTCTTTAATCACTGTAATGTATGGATTAAATAATACAATATTTTACATACTTTTCACCTATGCACGTTATATGAGTAATATAAAGACAAATTTAAATATGGTATAAACAATAAATGTCTTTCTCTGTTTACTAAAATATCAGATGAACAATTACAGTAATTGCAGAGAAAAAAATTTACAAATCCTCATGCTTCTGCGAGTTGTGTATAAATCAGGAAAGCTATACTTTTTAGAAAATCAGCCTTAATATTAATGCTGTAACAGAAAAAGGCTAATGTGTTATATCTGTATACTTTTATTTAAAAGACTTTTATAATTACCTTCAACATTTACTTCATTTTTCACATCTTTACTTTTTGACATGTTTGATACTGCAACTTTTCCACAGTATTTGCTCTTTTTGGTAAAAGGGGAGTGATCTAGTTTGTACCATCCTGTGACCAATGAGATATTATTATGTTCAGAGAAACCAGGTGCTATTATTTTAGCCTGACATTGGAATGACCCCGTAAGAGTATCACACAGATCCATTGGTATGGTTATAGAAAAATGTGCTTGATTTCCTACAAAAAAAAATAAAAACATATTTAATTGGTAGTTGTGTCTAAAATAATCTAATAATAATCTAAAATGCTTTCATGTCTCACCTTTTATCAGATAAACTAAATCTTAGGTCTTTCTTAAGTTCTCCATGCATTTTCAGGTACAGAATCTTTATAAAAAGATTTTTTTAAAAAACTAGCCCCTTGGCAAAAATATTAAGTTAAACTGATGCTTCAAAGAACAAACAAAATAAGACCAATTATTCTCACCACTGCCTGTTCTACCATCCCATGCAGCATTTTTCTTTTTATCCAGCAGAATACGAAACTGGGGAAACATTCGAAATCTGTATGGATGCACAAATAATGCTTTTTTCTTCACCAGGCCTGCCAATATCACCCGTGCATTAGGCCAGTCAGACAGTGGCTGATAGAAGAAGTAAAACTCAGTCACCCTTATAATTCTTGCTTTGATTTTCTGCATATCCACTTTGCATTGTAACTTCATGTATCTTAAGCTTTTTATTTCATCATATTTTGCATGAATTTGGGTATAGCCACCTAAAAATAAAACATGTATTTAAAATCTAATTTTATTCATTATCTCAAGTGGGTTTAAATACTGTACTGTAAAGTTTTATAAATATCATAACATTACATATGACCAATCTTGAAAAACATGTACATGATGATAATATATGTGTGTATTTGTACCATATAATATATGGAAGAAAGTAAAAGTTAATTAATTTAATTAAAATGTTAATAAAACATTTTAATTATCTTTCATCCACTTTGCTTTAATTGTAAATGTACCTGGTACAAGTACCACAAGCTGAAACAAGATGCTTAAGAGCCTCATCCTCACCCACTTTAGTAATTTAACCTTTAGTTAATGGCTTGTTGTTCTCAAGATTGATTGATTGACTGTATTTTGTTTAATGTCCTATTCAAGAACTTCTCCCCCACGTAGAGATGTCACCTGCAGAAGGTGATGTGTCACAAATTTGTCCCATGCATGGCACTAAAGGCTACAGAACTGAGGGTTCTTTATTGTGCTAAGGCCTACTGTCACAGGGAACCTCACTTGCTAAGGTCCTCACTGAAAGACCCAGAGGAGGGACCAACTTCTATAACTTTTAAAATACCAATAACAAATCTAAAAAACATTTTTCCATTTGCAAAAATCTTATTTCCCGGGGAGGAGATGTGAGATTAATAGTACATCATGTAAAGATTGTCAATCTTTTCCATCATCTTGGCAAAATTTACATGTACTCCTGGTGGAAGCACTTAAGACTTCCTTCCATATTCCCTCCCCAGTTCCTACAGGTCTGTCACTTGTTACAAAAAAATAACCTTCAATGTGCCTGTCCCTGATTACAAAAAATTAACCAATCTATATTATCTAAAATTACCTTTTTTTTAACAATATGCAGCACTTTCTGAAAAAATATGGGAAAATGTTATGACCATGGCCAAAAAGAACATTTCAGCATACACACCCTTTGATGGTCTTTGTTTTGGATCTTGAACCATAGTTGGAATTTCTTTATTGTAACCCTCTGAAAAATACTCAGTTTTGTAAAAATTTGATTTCTTAAGGACACATAATTAAACATTCTACTTCTTAATTAGGCTGAGGTTGAGTGTATTTTAATTCTGATTTGATAACCTGATTCAACATAAGACAATCTTGCAGATTCCAAATAGATGTCTGGTAGAGTTTCCTGCATAAAACACAAATGAATATGCAAGTTTAAACAAATATAAAGCAACTTTCAACATGATCACTTTTACCAGAATTTTCTATGTTTCAACTTATAAACATACCAAAAGTTCAAGGTACTGTTTCTCTTCATCTTTATTTTTCTTTTGTGTATTACCTATAAAATCAGTACAATCTTTAAAGATGTGAACATGTCTCTTCTAATATACCCCATCCCCCCTCCACCCATCCCACCCCACTCCAAGATGCAACAGCTACGATTCTAGGTCTCACACTGTAAATAATATAATTTGAACACAATTTGACTTTGTATAGCTATAGAAATTCAAAATGAGGTCATTGTGATCTACTTTTAGATTATGACTCATCTTCCTAATTCTAACGCCATTATTTACACACTGAAATTTCTACCGATTTTTCTGTTTAACTGATCATGACAAGGAGCACACGGTGAGTGTGACCGGTCGACATGGGATGCTTACTCCTCCATGCCACCTGATCCCGCCTCTGATGTTTTTGAAGGTCCGTGTTTGCTCTGCTCTCAATTTGTATTGTTTAAATGGACTATGAGCTTGAATACTGTTCGTTATCTCCATATTTCATTCCTCCCAAGACACATCAATAGGTCTGGTACAATCACTAGATTTAGTTATGTTCTAATTCGTTTCACTTAAACGAACATAAATTATTTACAATCATAACACGAACACATGTTTAGTGAAAGAAGCGCTTGTTTGCCAGCATTTAATAGACGTATACAATTACAAAACACAAGTCTGCAATGGTACCGATTCTTTAACTTCCTTCTACAATGTATCAAAAATGTAATTAATAAAATATCACAATACATGAAAGCATTATAAACACAATGTTCATATGTTCACACTTCACTGATTACAACAAAATGCATTTTAGCACACTGCGAAAGGATGCCAGGCCCTATTGTTTTTACCACAATAATCAAAGCTATATAATATACGTATAATGAACACACTATGCTTCCCTCGCCACCCAGGAAAAACCATAGATAAAAAACAACATTGATTTATGTTGAAAAAACTATGGAAACCTGTAAGTCCGCAGCAATTGCGAGGTAAACAAAATGAATGGCGGACTCATTCTCACAAACTTACGTAAACCTGTCATTTATTAAGATGTACAAAAAATTGACTTTCTTGAGTAGAGCCTGTGCAAAAAATGTATATTAGAAATCAACTATTTCGTACTGGGCGAAAATAATCATTCATTGTTGATGAGAATCATTTATTCAATTCTTTAAACAGAGTTTATTTAATTAACTTTCTTTTATTTACAAAAGCATGGGTGGGAGGGTGGGTGTGAATGCGGCAAAGAAAAGCCTTCGAGTGAGTGAAAAGCGTGCTTGAATTGAATACCTGTTCCACAGGTATCGACCTTTAAATTCTGACCAATAGCTACGACCGCTTTTATTAGCACATAAACAATACCACGTGTTCCTAGTACATATGATAAATTAATTTATGTTCTAATTCGTTTCACCCAAACGAACATAAATTATTTACAATCATAACACGAACACGCGCTTGTTTGCCAGCATTTCAAACATAAAGAAAGAGGAATTTTGTTATTTGACATGCTTAACATTTTAAATGAATTTTTGCTAATATTCTTGTGCATGTCGATCTTTTACGAATGATTTGAAACTATATGTTCTAAAGAAAAGGGAACATTTTTAAGCAAAAATCTTTGCAGCATGGCAACCGGAATTTTGATGTTGATGCTGGAAATGAAAAACTGTGTCATACCCTCTTTCTTCATCTGTTTTGCTTTTTTCTATAAATAATAAAAACATCTAGCATAAGCTATATATTAACCATATACAACGATACAAATCATCCTTGTCTTATTCTTCTTGGATACTGATTTCGATTTCACAATTTGCCAGATAGATCTAGAAGTGAATGTATACATGTATTTCTTCTATACATTTATCAGCATTTAATTTTTAAACAGTATCTTTAAAATGCATTTTTTTTAGAACAGACTGTTGTTTATCAGATGTAAATCATCATAATGTGCGGTACTAGTATTTAGTATTTCCTTGAATACTCCTGCAAAACCTATATAGGTTCATTAATTAATTGATAAGTGCAACAAACTTTTCGAATAAATAAGAGTATATCAATTCTTGAATAAGATTCAGATCACTGTAAATAAATAACTGGCTACATCATTCTATTCACCAAGAACATCTTTACTCCACTGGCTGCGTCACATACGCACCAGGATCACCTAATAACTCCACTGGCTGTGTCATATACGCACCAAGAACAAATAAATCTTGATAAATCCACTGGCTGCGACTTGCTACGCGCCAGGGAACATATAACCTTCACTGGCTGCATTATGCTATGCACCAGGACTTCACTGGCCGCGACATGCTACGCACCAGGAACATCTTGATAACACCACTGACTGCGTCACATACGCACCAGGAACATCTTAAGAATTCCACTGGCTGCAACATGCTATGCACCAGGACTTCCACTGGCTGCGACATGCTACGCACCAGGACTTTCACTGGCTGCAACATGCTATGCACCAGGAAACACATCTTATTACCTTCACTGGCTGCATAACGCTATGCACCAGGAACATATTGTTAAATCCACTGGTTGCTCAATGATACGCAACAGGACGTTTTTGCATCATACAAAGTACTTAAATATCTCTGTCTGCACATTACTGTGTACCAAATCTTATATAATGAATCTCAAATGTGTAATAAAACCAATTCTTTATAACTGCAAAATGCTATACGCAAAAGGTTTGCTATTTCATAAACTTATATTGCAGACTTAATGTCAGATCTATCCAATGCATTTTTTCAAAAGTGTAACATATTTGTTACCGACTTGAATACTGTTCATTTCATCTCCTGCAACATTTTAGCATGGAGATAGCATGGAGATAATAGTCATTACGTTTCAATTTCTTTAGCCTTTAGAACGGCATTTACATCCAATTTTCAGAATATTTACCAAAGCAGTATTATATACAACATACAGATAAAGTATAATCACAATTATTCAGTGTTTAATGTAGATACTAACACAGGGATGCAAAACGTCCCTCATTCAACATTATTCAATTATTTCTTCAAAAGAAATTTACATATTTTTAACCAAGCTCTGGTATTCTATAAATTTTAATTTTATGCTTAATGCACCAGAAAAGTAACCAAGACTGCTACACACTGAAATTGAAAAGCTCCTAACACGCAAAGGCTGCAGCCGCCTCATTGATTGTATTCAAATATACAATGTCTTTTTAAACAAATTGCAAATTAGATTTTATTTGCATCAAAATGTTTGATATCTGAAATTAACCTTATTTTAATCATAATTTCTCAATGTCCAAATTGCTACCAAGATACGATTGTCATATTACAGTATTTTTTTTTTAAACATACATTTTACGTCTTAGTTTTGCAAGATTCCTCCCAGTGATATGACTGAATATAAATTTCAATGCATTTACAGTTGTATCTAGAATCGACAGTGAAAAGTTAATTAAAATCGTATTCCACATAAAATCCAACCCAATCATTCTGCAAATACACTTTTCAGATTGTTAATTTTTTTTTTAAACCTTTGTCTAAATACAAATTCAACAAAACTTTCTGTGAAATATGTAGTATATAGATTCTAGGTATTTGACCGAGACAGAGAGTCGACAATGTAGACAAATAGAATTTTCATTACTAATATCGTCAAGTGTTTGAAACCTTGTAGAAATACAAATGTGAAAAATCAATCCCGAGCTGCTTTTTTTTTTAAATTACTTATTATCTCGTATGTACAACATAGCAAAATGATTATATTTGCCAGCGTTACGCTTCCGGAAATCATCCAATAATATATTTAAAGTACACGGATTTATTTCATTTATATTACGCCTATCTATGATATTATCCTTTATGTTTCTGTTTCTGTGTGAAGCTTGGTGTGCTTGCAAAGAAAGTCTGTAAAAATATTATGAATTCTACGTTCAAACCTAACTAAATTTAGTTGTTGTAAAACCAAATCAAAATGACGTTTTTGGGTTTGTTGTTAGGCATACATGTACAAGTCCAAATCGGTAATTATCAAAGCCTGACTATGATAATTCTAACAAGATAGAGTCATAAGTGAAATAACTTTGCCTAAAAGTATTATGTCTGTGCTCTGTTATTATCTTTATCATCTTCTTTTTTTTTCAAATAATAATAGGATTCAAAATTTTTCGTCATAATCTTCAAACTAAACTTAAGTATATCAAAATACTTATCTTCTACTTCAATGGCCATTTTGTATTCTGCTTATGGATGTGAAATCTGTTTGTTGAAGGGACGGACTCTTCATTTTCCAATGAGCAGTGGATCATTCTAAAGAGATAGTCATAAACGTCTAAGGGTAGAAAGGTTCTTGGTCTGCGCCATTCTTGAAACTTTCCCATGATAACGGCTTTAAATATAAGCTGTTTTTGTATTTACTCCAGTAAACTGAACGTTTGAAGAGGATAACTGTCTCTGTCGAATGCAATTCCATATTAACTTTTGTAGACTAGGTGTTAGAATCAACCCTTTCCGAAAAAAGAATCTTTGTCATTATGTATTATACGTCTAAATGCGGCAAAGAAAAGCCTTCGAGTGAGTGAAAAGCGTGCTTGAATTGAATACCGACCTTTGAATTCTGACCAATAGCTACGACCGCTTTTATTAGCACATAAACAATACCACGTGTACCTAGCACATATGATAAATTAATATACGTAGCTTGAATTACCTACATACAAATCTACCTGAAGTAGCTTTATTTAGCTACCAAATCAATCTTATTTCTTAAATTGGCATTTTTCTTAGGAAGCGCAGAAAATTGCACTTAGATGCATTGACAATTTTCAACTTTGAATTCATCTGAACACAATTCATGAAAAAAAATCACCTTTGAAGATTTTTCTTTTTTTCGCAATCAAAGACCAGTTTTGGTTAACATGATAATTGATCGGTAATTGATTCAACACAATGTGAATTAATCATACTTATTCACGCCTTGCCGCACCCAAGGTGGTGTACAGTTACTTAAACAATGGAAATACACCTTTTGCTTAAAAGTGTCCAAATGCAGCAATGTTCAAACTATCTCTGCTTTGGATTGCTTTTTAAATGACCCTAGTATACGAGGGGTGATCAAAAAGTTCGCGAACTATCTCTATATTTACAAAACCAAAATTCAGATCGTTAAAAATGACGTTTGTTCTGTTGCCCAGCGAAGCAAGCCGGGAAAAGGTGTATCCTTAGGTGTGCATTTTTTTAATGAAAGATCGACAAGTACAATAAGAAAAATAGTTGAATATCTTAACAATAATATAGTTATTAAATTCCTAAAATATCGTTTACTTTAGACTTTAAACATATGAGATATGAAAAAAAGAAGGCGCCCAAACTTTATCCACATTGGTTGAACGACGCTCCCAAGACAGAGGACTCGGGTTGTGATGGTCACCATGCTAATTCTGGGAAGGGATATCCTTATCCAACCATCCATGCCGAGATTGGTTATTTCTGACAGATCGACTGTTCATGTTATAAAAATAACTTGCATGGTAAGAAATAAAAGTCTCGGAAAAATCTTTTAGCTTCTTTCATCAGACCGCTACGGAGCATGTCACGTGACCGCCTGGATCACATGATTCGCGCATAGGCAGAACGGTGGCAGATTTGCATTAAAGTCGGAGAGGACTAATTTAAAAAATAATGAACACTGACACCTAATTTTATTTCTTTTAAAGAAGTAATTCAATTAGTTCGCGAACTTTTTGATATTAGCAGACATCTACGAGGGTTGTCCGGTAAAATCGTGGACAAAGCGTTTTTCTCGAAAAATAATGGGCGCACTAAGCTAAAATTTTCAGCAAATGTTTATTCATCATATTTAAGTGCATCTTAATTTTTTCGATAAGATATAGACAAAAATAAGGATTTTATTATGCTTGAATGTGCACAGGGTACGGTCCTACGGCGCACGATAAAAAAAAACCAGCGTTTCATTAGCGAATACAGGAGTATTATTTCGAAATAAAAGTATTAAATAGATAAGGTTGGTGTAAAAATTATCCCATTTTTAATCCACTATCTATTATTTCGACTTTTGTAAAATAATAAGGCATTTGCTTAATATTTGGCAGTTTCCCGAGCATTCGAAATGGGAAAGTGGTAAACACAACACACGAAAAATGGCGACGTTTGGTGACGTTACGGCGCACCGGAGAGCAGTTCAGTTTGATCTAGATGTACTAATGGCACCCTAAGAAACTTAAAATGATAACAGAAGAAAAAAAAATATCACTAGATCTTTAGTATACAAGTGAAATGGGAGTTTTCTAAGCGGAAGCTTTTTGATCGAGTCCCCGGGTAGAACAAAACATACGGACAAACGGCTACTGGCAATAGCAAAAGACGCTGTTACTGTAGACCGTCGATATAAGAAACATGTAGCCTATTTAGTTGAATGATAGTGAGCGTACTGTCCATAACTTACTAATAAATCTTCAGAAGGTCCCATGTGTGTGCGAGATTAGTTCCTCGACTGTTTATGGAGGAATAAAGGGAAAATCAAGTATGTGCATCAATGAAATTCCCGAAATTAAGTTGGGCTTATCCGACTTTTATTTAGCAAAGAGGAAACATGGCGCTGATTTAGACACTTTAACGTTATCATCCGTGCGCCGTAAGGCGATACCACACATAACATAAAGTCTCATATTTTTATTATTTGAGCAGATATCTATTTGAAATTTCCTAAGTATATTGAGGAAAAATGTACTAAAAAGTAGTGAAAGTTTTAGAACGCAGTGATGATTATTTTTCAATCTAGACAACTTGTCCACGATTTTACCGGACAACCCTCGTACATGCGTCTTTTATCTTTTTTTAAATAAAAAGCAAAATTGTGAAAAGTTGCATTGAAATAGCTAAATAAAGCTACCTGAAGTAGCTAAATAAAGCTACGGTAGGTAATTTTAGCTACATAGCTAAATGTACTGATTGTACTGGACCTGATCAATTGACAAGGTTTGATGGTCCTAAGCCTCAATGTGAAAGATATGACCGGTACAGACGGACAGATGGGAAATACTATGCTATAATACAGTCCAACAAAAAACAGGCATATAATTAAAAATAATAATTATAACTTTATTTAAATAAACCCAAGAGCCTGAACAGTCACCTGGGAATAATACAACACTGTAAACACTTGTATTATACTACAAAATCTTATCGTGTATACACTCTTAATACAGTGTATCATTAGATTTTCCAATCTCATAAAATCTATTAAGAATAGAGCAATGTATATAATAGATGTATGTATAGCAGGGTCATATATTAAGCACTCTATTTTTATTCATATTACCTGTTGCTTTGACACAAAAAATTCAAATGAAACAGTTCATATAAAATAGATTCCCATAATTACAAAGAATATCATTATATGCCATATACATGTACTTCTTCCTCTTATTTAAGCGACTCAGAGAAATGCAAAAATACAAAATGATTGTGTTATTATAGTAGAGAACTAAAAAAAAAAATAAAGGAATTATAACAGACAGTGGTTTCAACTCACTACTGAAATTGTTTTGAGAGAAATAATGAGGGAAAACACACTTGAATTTATTTACGTTTATTTACAATCTTATAAAATTTGTATTAGCGTGTGTACAGTAAAGTACTATTAATACTACAAAGTTGCATTACAATACAAATCTTACTGTGCATACCAGCTAGCCTTCATTCTCTTTAATAATGACCTTTCTTGTATAATTCTCTTATTCAATTGACCTTTCAATTACATTTTTTACATCGATTAATTGTCATAGGTGAACTAAAAAGGGGAATAAATTTTCTTGGTAGAATACAAAATGGAGTCCTGCCCAGCACCAGAACACTTAACCAAGTGGTTCAGAATTTCAAAATTCTGGTAACATACCCTTGCTTAGTACAATTTTGTACCCCTTCACCCATGATTGCTTTATGCCAAAATTGATTGAAATTGGTTCTGATCAGCAGTTCAAGAGAAGAAGCTAAAATGTTCAAATGTTAATTAACGCACGACGCATGACAACAGACGAAAACGGATACATGTAGCAATAGGTCACTTGAGTGACTTAGGTAGCTTAAAAATGGGAAAAAAATAATCAAAAATGAAAACTTTGAAAGATTTGTCATTTTTGCATATCAAAAAACAGCAGTACCTAATTTGATCATGAATAAGTAAATAATACAATTAAAGAAAGATATAAAATGAGTAGATGAACATACATTTAGAACTGACTCCTCCTCCTGGTGCTTTGTCTGCATTAAAATATGCATAGGCAGGATGTCCTAAAAATTTACCTCTTGTCCTAACCTTAAATAAGGACTCACATTGGAATTGGCCAGGAGAGTCGCACTCATCCATAATGAAGTACATTTGCAGAAAATCAGTTCTCCCTGTAATATTTGTTGTCAAAGCATTCTTAAAATTATAATTTGTAGATATTTTTATTATAATACTACAGTAAAACTTCTCTTATCAAGACACCACTGGTTCCTTTGAAGTTCGCCAGATTAAACAACATTTTAAACAACTGAATTTACAGAAAGGGAATTTACACCATATTAAGCAAGATTTTGGAATACACAATATCGGGATTAGACAAGTTTTCAAGTAAATCCAAAAAATGCTTTTGAAATGTTGTAGAAAACTCAGAGGGCTTTTACAACTAAATAAACATAATTTCAAGACCTAAATGTCAACGTTAATTCAGTCATAGAGTGAAAGAAGATTATAAAAAAATCACTTAAGTAAAATTAAAATTCAATTTTGATTTAATGGAACTTTGGAATGATCATCAATATCAAATGTACATATAAATACATTTTATAAATTTCAACATTCATGTTTTTGACCATTCACAACTGCATGTACATACCGTTGTAAATATAGCATTGTTATACATTTAAAAATTTGTTCCTTTATAAATCTATACTTAAAAAAAGTCAAACATTTTCAATGTTTTACTGAGTGGTCATAAAAAAATGTATGTTCGACCGCAAAGTGAGATATTGGACCTGTTGATGAGATATTGGACCGCTTATGTCACACATAATGGGCAGGATCAGCTATATCTCATTTGCATTCATTGGTGTTTGACAGTGACGGAATTGACCGAGTTTAACCTCAATGCTTAGTAAAGGAAATTTACATCACGGAAGCCAGCACAAGAAACATGTATGTTAAAAAAATAAAAGGTATAACAAACATTTATTGAATGTGTTCTCGGAGCAAAATGCATTTTGTCGACCCCTCGAACCAAACAGTTGGGTTCTTGTTTCCGACAAAATGCATGTTGCCCTCGAACCCAGTCAATAAATGTATATTGTGGAATGTCACCTATAAACTATTTGTCATTATACATGACTCATGTTAATTCACCAGGATGTGTGTCTGACAAAGCGCTTTGCTGTTCAGAGAATTTAGAGTTTAAAACTGTTGCTTCTCCAGTTTTACTTCTGTGTCACTTTGCTTGATACATTAAATAATGATTTAATATTTACATTTCCAACTGATTTCTCTGTAATAACTCTTTGAAAGTTATGTCTGTTGATTTCTCAGTATTTACAACTGAATGTAAATTTCGCCAAGTGAAAGGTTAATTGAGTGCCCAATATGCATGTCAATCTCTTAAGGCAGCTCTGACGTCAGTGGGCGGGGACTATGAAAATTAACATGGAATGCCTTGTGTATTTTAAATCTATTTGGAACATTTCTTACATGTATTTATATTACACTTTTATTTCACATATAAATGTATATATAATGAATCATTCGACATTGTCTAGTTTGTTGGGTATGTCAGGGACAACAACTACAGTTGGAAACATGGGATAATGGCCACTCTAAATTCAGCTTCAATATTTGACATTTAATAGCTTAAGAATTGCCAGTTTTTTTTAAATATTAATTTCCAGGATTACAAGAAGTTGGAAGTATTTTCACTACTAAATAAAAGAAGAAACCATATAGTTTATTGAATTAATTTGAACTGTGATTTCTAATCATGTCTCGGGCTATAAACAAAACAAGGTACTACCACTGACTGAGGGGCTATTAATAATTAACAAGAGGCCCATGGGTCACAACGCTCACCTGAGTAACTATGGCCCTTCTGTTCTTCGTGCAGATTCTTTTCCCTACATATTCTTATGTAAAACTTTGATCACATATTAGAATCTATACTACCAGAGGATGTTCCATATATATATATGACTAATCTTGGCTTCGCTGTTCTTGAGAAGATTTTTAAAGATTTTTCCTAAACAAAACTTAAATCACCTATTTGCGGTCCCACCCTACCCGAGGGGGTCATGATTTGAACAAATCTAAATCTACACTATCTGAGGATGTTTCCACAAAAGTTTCACCTTTTCTGGCCCAGTGGTTCTTGAGAAAACTTTTAAAAGACATCATTTATTTTTTGCTAATTTATAATCATCTCCTCTTGGGAAAAGGTGTGTTTCATCGTTTGAACAAACTTGATTTCACTTTACCTAAGGATTCTTTGCAGTAAGTTTGGTTGAAATTGGCTTATTGGTTCTTGGGAAGAAGTCAAAAAAAACTTGTAAAAACATTTACATAAAAACAGAGGGACAAACTGAAAAAAAATGCTGAAAATGTACAGGCAAACAGACATTAGTAGTTGTTATTTCTTTTCCAGTAGACACAAGAGGTCCATGGGCCACAGCGCTCATCTAAGTCACTATAGTCCTACTGTTTTTCATCTGCTGATTTTTTTCCCTTTGTATTCCTATCTAAAACTTTGATCATCCATTGTGGAATTCAGCTCAGGTGAGCTAAAAAGGAGGCTAGCGTTTGGATTATCATATTATAAAGCGTAGAAAGGTGCCTCATTAGTCCTTTTCTTATTTTCTAATAGTGGTTAGCATTGACAAGAATCAATATTTGGCATAGAAATACACACTTACATGTACGAATTCTTTCTAATCGATGATCACCACCCTGATTTTCTGCAGCACACAATATATGAGGCTTGACTTTTTTTTTAAGATCTCTCCTGGGTTGCCATCTTATGTTAGTAAAACCCATTCTTTCATAATCCAGATATCCTGCACCTGCAATACAGACAATTAAACTAATTTAATACACTTAAGTGAAATGTCATTTGCGAATTTATGTTCACATTTCCACTATCCTCAACTTTTGTTATTATAGCTGTAATCTTGTGATTTTCTATTTTTAAATCTTTGAATGGTGCTTTGATATTATGCAACGCATATAATTATCAATCTGTTAACTGTAAATACTGTATAATGCGTGGTTTTAACAACCATCTAAGTTTGACAGTCCGTATTAGCAATTGTCTTGGTAACGCTAAAAATAAATGATGCTAATAATCAAGTCACAAATAAATATCTAAGGAAATAGATAGATGCATCCCTAAATATAATTGCTAGAAATTAATCACGCTAATAATCAATGCCCATTTTTGACAGTTGCTAAAACAGGGCTTTCAAAAAGATTAGAAAAAGGGGTACTTTACAAAAATAGGAGGTACCTTGTGGAAGTGACTTTAGTTAAAAATAATGTTATAGAATTTTTCTCCATCAAATATTTTAGCCGATATAATCACGATTTCAGCCGGGTAAAAGTACCAGGTATTGGCAAATTTTGAAAGGCCCGCTAAAATAACCCATTATACAGTAAATTTATCCATATTACAATGCTAACCTGAAAATATCATATATTTTATAGCTGCATTGTTCCAATGAAAATTGCAGTGCCAATCATTAGAAAATGTTCACTTAACTTTATTGTAAAAGAGTTTTAAAGGTCAGCCAAAGCACCAGCATTGATGCAGTTTATTGTGAATTAGGTAGATTTCCACTTATACTTGAAAGGAAAAAGAAAATTTTGAAATACTGGGTGAAATTAAAAAAACTGATAATTGTATTTTACAATCATGTTATCAAGATATGGTTGGAAATAATGATGAATGGATTGTAAACATTAAGAAGGAATTTCAAAGGCTTGGTTTAACTGACATGTATAATAGCAATTGTATTGATAATAATACTTTGAACATCGTATTTCAAAGAATGTATGACGGTTATAAACAAGATATTATGGCAAGAATTTTTATTTTTTATATCATCACTTAGTGGATAATGTTGTACTACAGACGTATTTAAGAAAACCATTACATTCAAAGTATAGAATACCTATTAGTCGTTTAAGGCTATCAGCGCATGATTTAAAGATAGAGAGGGGAAGATATAGTTAACATAGAAAGAGAAGATAGAAAATGCGAAATATGTATATCAGTTGAGATAGAGGACGAATTTCACTTTGTTTTGAAATGTCCTCGATATGAAGAACTAAGAATTAAATATATCAAGAGTTATTATTTTAAAAAACCATCAGTATTTAAATTATTACAGTTACTGAGTTCCACAAATACTAAAGAACTATGTAACCTAGGTAAATTTCTGTATTTTTCTTATCAATTAAGAAATGATGTTTTAAATAGTTTACAATAAGAAATGATAATACATTAAATCTATTGTTTATGTAATTGCCACATGTAATGTATACTGTACAGCATATACTACACTTATCCTGTGCAAATCTTATGTATGAATATTTATGTACACATTTTGTATACCTATGAGATGTAATGTCTCTGGTTCAAATAAAACACAAACACAATCGTGCCCAATAATATCCTTTAATTTCACCATACAAATGTTTCCATGAGAAAAAAAAATCCTCTTGGTTAAAAAATAAAATGATCTCCTACCTCCAATCATTTTGAATTCATCTTCTGGTCTAGGCCATCTCGGCTTACTAAGGATAGGCATATGCTTGGAACTCCACCGTACAATGAAAAAGAAAGTCCATTCAGCTACGTTAAAAGCAACATTTGTAACAGTATTGTAGTGACATCTTACAGTCACAATTTTTGCTTTACCAATATGTTTAACCCCTCCTGTAGCAACAATCATTCTATTTTCTGTAAATGAAAAAAATGATTCTATGAGAGACCATGCAATAAATAAAATAACCTTTAACTCAATATGACTTAAACATTAATATTAAGAAAAGCAATTTTTCTAATGCAAGATATCACACTTATATAGTAAACTTGTTTGTAATGAACTTACAGCAAAGTTGTTTTCATTCCTATAATTATAGACTTATTGAATACATCAAATTACATATATAACAAAGCAAAATCGTTCGTCCCTGGCACTTTGCTGTTTACTTCATGACTTGGGATGTGGTTTCCATGTTTTATTCAAAAGAAAAATTGGGCCTTTAATTCGCTTGCAAGACATTTAGTCCAATCAAGTTATTTAGAATTATTGTGATAGTGCAAATTATATCAAAAGCTCTTAATAAAACAAGGAAAAATAAATCATATAAAATCTATAAATGTCGGTTACCTGTCCAATGATTATATTTCATTTGTTTATGCCATCCCTTGTATGTTTCCTCCAATGTCTCCAGAGTTTTATACTATTAATAATTAGTAAGATTTCATATGCATAAGAGAACAATGAACTTTAAGAAATCATTAATGCCAATTTCTAAAAAAAATTTCAACATTTGTTGGTGGGAAAGGGGTTAGTTTATACCTTGTACCTGCCTCGACATTGGGACAACAGCATTACTAAATCTGGAAAAAAAAATATGTGTTTCTTTAGACAACCTTTCTTTTCATTCTCTGACTTCCATGGATATTTGGGATGGGTATCGGCAAAAATTTTGTATCGCTAATTATATCAAGATTTTTTCCAAAAACATAATATCATGATATTTGTGAACTCAGTTTTTACTATAATTTTAAATGAATATCCATAATTTTTCTAACAAATATGATGTGAAAACATAACTGCACATTTTATATATATTAGTCGAGTATGATTGGATGCTAGGATGCCGTTAAAGTTGTTTTACAATACTTGTCTTTTTACACTTCTGGTAATTGTAATTCGAAAGTTTGAACAATAAAATTATTTCTCAGACTGGTATTTAAAATTACATGTACTAAATAACGGTATTTTAACCTCTGCATCACGATACATACATGTATTGCACATAAAAAATCACAATATTACTGGTACACTGATAAAATATTGCATATCCTTAATAGATATAAAACTATACAGTAATGAAGACTGCAGTGCATGCTGTTTATAATAATAATACATGTATGTTGTTCTGTTGTTTCAACATTTAAAGTTCATGCAACCATGACATCAGTCATATAAGTATAATGCTTAATAAACTTAATTAACTTTTACACTCTCATATGTGACAGCAAACCAGGTTTTTCATGTGTGAACAGAACATAATCCATTTGCAAGAGTTATTTCCCTTTGCCATGAAATACACTTTTTCTCAGCATATCCTTTCTAACCTTGCTTTTTAGGTCACCTGAGTGACTCAGGTGACCTATTGCTATCCGTTTTTGTCGTCCGTTAACATTTGATTAACCAATTTCAACCAATTTTGGCATGTAGCATCTATGGCTGAAGGGGAACAAAAATTGTGAATTTCATGATCCCTGCTGGGTGCCCCCCTGGGGCCTAGGAGGTGGGGCTAAAACCACCAAAATTAATGCAATCTTTAAAAATCTTCTTTACTCCTGGACATCAAGCAGTCAAACTGTTGGGATGATTGTAATAAGCATTGAGCCTTCTACCAAAATTGTGAAATTCATGGGTCAGGGGTTCTGGTGCTAGGGCGGGGCTATATAGATCATATAGTGAAAGTGCATTATTTCTTTGAAAATCTTCTTTGCTCTTGGGTATTAAAAAAAAACAAACTGAAAGTACATAGTTATGATGAGGAAGAGTGCCTCTTCCAAAATTGTGAATTTCATGGCCCCAGGGTCAGGAGTTCTGTTGTTATGGCAGGTCTCTATTGATTATATAGTGAAAATACATTAATTCTTTGAAAATCTTCTTCTCTGCTCCTGGGTATTAAATAAACTAAGTACATAGTTATGATGAGCCTGGCTGCCTCTTCAAAAATTGTGAATTTCAGGGCCCCTGGGCCGGGATTCTGGTGTTAGGGCGGGACTCTATTGATTATATAGTGAAAATGCATTAATTCTGTTAAATAATCCTGTCTGCTCCTTAGTGTTGAGCAGATAAACAAAGTGCAGAGTTATGATGAATAAGGGTGCTTCTTCCTAGAGTGAGAGTTTTTTGTGTTTCTCATTGGGGGGGTCTATTGATAGTATAGTGAAAATGTGTTAATTCTTTGAAAATCTTCAACTGAGTGCAGAGTTATGACGATGAGGGTATTGTGAAATTCATGACCCTGGGTCATGGGTTTGGTGTTAGGGTAGGGCTGTGTTAAATCTATAGTGAAAATGCATTATTTCTTTGAAAATTTTCTCTGCTCCTTGGCATATCGAAGGCAAACAGAGTAGAAGCTTTAATAAGCAAGGATATTTTTACCAGATTTTCAAACATCTGGACCATTTGGTCAAGTGTTCTGGCCCTGGCCAGGGCTCTATTAATTTGTATTCTACTGAAAGAAGTTATTCCCCTTTGCAATTCACTTTTGATAATGAATCACTGTATATAATGTATTTGAAAAGTTAATAGAATAAGAGAATTATGCAAAAAAAAAAATTATTGTAAAATACAAAAAGTACTTTATAGTTTTAATAATCAGATAGACTTGTAAGTAATAGATAAATAACAAGAGGCCCATGGGCCACATCGCTCACCTGAGTAACTTTGGCCATGCTGTTCTTTACCAGATTTCCTCCTTGTAAAACCTATTGTGGCCCCACCCTACCCCCCGCGGTCATGTTTTGAACAATTTAGATTCTACACTACCCCAGGATGCTTCCACATAAGTTTCAGCTTTTCTGGTCCAGTGGTTCTTGAGATGAAGATTTTTTAAGCTTTTTCCTATATATTTCAATGTAAAACTTGGATTCCCTATTGTGGCCCCGCCCTACCCCCGGGGGTGATGATTTTAACAATTTAGAATCTACACTATCCCAGAATGCTTCCACATAAGTTTCAGCTTTTTTGGCCCCGTGGTTCTTGGGAAGAAGATTTTTTAATGACCCCACCCTATTTTTGTCTTTTCTTGACTATTTCCCCTTGTAAGGGGACTTGGCCCTTAATTTTAAGAATTTAAACTCCCCTTTACCCAAGGATACTTTGTACAAAGTTTGGTTAAAATTGGCCCAGTGGTTCTTGAGAAGAAGTTGAAAATGTGAAAAGTTTACAGACGGACGGACGGAAAGACAGACGGACAGACGACGGACAACGGGTGATCAGAAAAGCTCACTTGAGCTTTCAGCTCAGGTGAGCTAAAATGAGACAAAAATAACTTATTGAATGTTCTTCAAAGACCAAGAGAGACCAATATGAGAGGTTACAATTTAATAGTCTGCATGGTGATAGTGATAAATGGGGGACAGGTTAGAACTCAATTTATGAATTGTTACTGAATACTAGTTTAATTATTTCATTGATCCTAATCATCCTATTTCTCTTGCTTTTGGGCAACAAAGCTTCATCTACCAGTTTATTTTATATCTACGGATCCTCTAAATTGTTGTATTATACTCAGGTGACCGTTCAGGCCTCTTGTTAATTTTAAATATTTAAACATCTTTTGACAATTTTATACCATACCTTTATTGGCAAAGTTTTGGACAACAAAGAAACATAATGAACATACACATATAGATTTTATTTATAAGATATACTACCCCCTAAAGCTGGTAATGCTCTTTGCATACACATGAATTTCAGCACTGAAATTTGTTGAATCTTATGGTTTTATTAAGATATCAATTGATGATGCGAGAAAAAAAATTATGTTTTAATTTGAATCTTCATGTTTTCACACTTTACTGGAGCCCATAAGTGGGTATCGCCAAAAATTTTGCATTGTGATGTATCACGATTTTTTCCCAAAAATATCACAATAATATCATGATATTTTTATAAATAATTTTTTCTTTGATTTTAAATGAATTTTCATGATTTTTCTAAAAAAAAAAATATAGAGTGAAAACATAACTTCACTTTTTTTCATTTTTATTTATATATTTAATGATTTAAAAGCATTTTTGTGATGCTTAGATGCCGCTGTTCTACTGTTTTACAACATTTTTTACAAATTCTATAATTGTAAAAAGTTTGAACAAAAAAAATAATTTTTTCTTTAATTTAAAGTAACATTCTAAATACCAGTATTCAGTGTCCATATCATTATACGTATCGCACAATAAAAAATCATGATATACCGGTATACTGATAAAATTGCACATCCCTTATAAGTGCACTTATTCTTTGCAAAATATCATGGCTTTTTACATACAGACACGTCTGACAGAATGTATGAATTTTTTACTTTGACCTTTGACCCTTTCACCTCAAAATCAATAGTGGTCTCTTTTTTTCAGCCACAGGGATTTATCTGAACGTTATACTTTTAGTGCATGATCATGAGGGAAATATGAAGATTTATTCAGCCAAGAAAAATCATATTCCCCGAGGGCTTCACCCGAGGGAAATATGAATTTTCTTGACTGAATGAATCTTCATGTTTCCCAAACATTCATGCAAAAAATTGTTTATTACACTGAAAAAAGCAAAAACTTTAAAAATAAATACAAACGTTCAAATTTGGCACCGCTTTTAAATTCACTTTCAATTTCAATGTTAATGAAACAATTTACAGAAGTTCCTTGGACACATCACACTCCGTTGAAACAATCAGCAATTAATTTTGTGACTACTCTCGGGAAATGCACTAGGTCTCCGAAGAGGTTGAATTATATGATGATGTAAAGCATGACGACGACAGGGAATTATGAAGTTTTACGGCCCTGTCACGTGATAATCTAAAACCAATCAGATAACGCGTAGTATACAATAATAATAATGAGGTATATTAAATTATGTAGAAGTCCGAAATATCTGACGTTTTCCAGGCTTTTTTCTCGACTTTAATATTTTACGTGCCAGGAAAATGTCAGAACCGGCGCCATTATGAAAAGTGGAAATTTCACCTCTCCCAAGTAAACTCAATTTTAGATACTTGCAAATCGAATTAAATGTCAAACTCACATTTTATCAAAAGCACAATGCTTCTTGTTCTCACCAATATCGCTAAAAAGAAAATATCACTCGAAATTTCGATGCAGGTCTCACGAGATTTCAAAATGCACGAAATCAAACAGACCTCGACAGTTTGATAAAATGTTTTCACCAGAACACTTTATATTAATTACAAATGAACAAAAAAAGCCATATTGGTAAGTACTAGAAGCATTGTACTGTTGATAAGATGTGAGTTAGACATTTAATTCGGTTCGCAAGTATCGAAAATCGATCCGAGAATGCCGCCTCCAGTTGGAGGCGGCGATTTTTCCCTTTTCATAATGATTTAGCGACGGAAAAGCAACGGGCGATAACTCTAATATTTGCTAAATTTGTGTTGTCAAAAATGGCGTGTAAAATAAACGATCGGGTGGTCGTGTGTTACGGACTGATACAAAAAGACGACGACATGTACAATCGCAAAAGATTTTCGGAAACCTTCATGAAGTATTACTGCAAGTGTATATTGATGAAAATAAATAAATTGCATCATTTTAGCGAGAAAAAAAGTAAAAATGAAAAATTCGTTTCTCGAGAAAAAATTAATTGAATTTCAGAATATACACCAAGAAAAACCTGATTTTTATAAAACAGAAAACTACTTTCTATGAGAATTTAATCTAAAATAATTTTAAATCCTTGTATTCAACACAAATCACGTTTGATCATATGACTTTTTATGCCTGACAAAGTTATTTGCCCTTTGCTGTCATTAAGGAAAACACGCTTGAGGGGTGTGTAGGATTTTAGTAAACTGCGATGTGCCAAATGGTCATAACCATGATAACCAGTTTACCTTTTCTTCAGGGCTAGACAAATACAATTTTGCAGTACTTGCCCTCGGACAGGTAACAATCATAAAATTACTTGTCCTACCAAAAAATATGCTTGTCCCACTTTTTTCTTAAATTACACGAAGTTAAAGCATTAATATTAAAATTATTTCTCGACTGAGACACTACACGAGGACCAACCTTGATCTAAAATCCCACAGATAAATTTTGGGGGTTAATTTTAAGGAACCATCTTCCTCAAAATTCTTCAATAAGATCCTCTTTTTTAAAAATTAATGTGTATTTATTTGATGAAAAATGTGAAGATAACTAACAGTGATCGAGCTCAAAATACCTACAAACACCTACAAACACTATAAATCTGTGAACACTACTGCATGTCGATTGAGCTATCTACATCCTGGCTGTGTGATTGCCAGGGAACAGCAGTCAGTCAATTTTAATACCACTAACTCGTCAAAAGAGTTGCTGCCCTTGTTGGGTAGTATACACGGTTTGTGCAGCTCCGCAAAATATGTAATTTATTCTGTGCAACATTTTGGTATGCGGTGATGGGTCATAGTAGGAGTTGGGAGACAACATTTATGAGAGAAGTATTGGTGAACATGTCATGAAATTATTATTTAGATGCAGTTTTTTATAGAACTTGTATTGTGTAGATAGTGAGCGACCGATGAGATCTACTCACCGTACAGTTTATCGATGTCAGTGCGCTATAGTTCATTACCTCTGTGTTCTTTTATGCTGCATCGTCTGACATTTCTGAATACATACTTCAAACATTTATAGGGACTTCAAGCTATAAGCCTCCAACTTCGCCCAACATACAGTTATTTTTTATGTCTATGAACCCGTTGGTTGATATTCTTATCATTATACTTTACCGTCTATGCTTACATGCACTGTGTTACAAATACAAGTACTGTGTGCTTTGAGTGTACTTTGAGTGTTCCATTGTAATTTTTACATCAACAGTAATATAAAAAACGCATAATGGGTGACAGTAACAACGAAAACAACAAAAGAAATCTGAGTGCCCTATCTCAATCTAACTCTGAAACTTCTCGCTCCCCTAAAAAGCAGAGGGAAGGTTCTCTTTCCACCAGTCCAAGTAATGTCAACCCATTACAATCTCATCCATTCCCTCATATGTCTACTCCAGTACAACAGATTCCTTACGGCCATCCGCCATTCATACCAGGCCACCCAGGTATTCCAAGTCCCGCTTTTGCACCTCCGCAAGTTGTTCTTGGAGAGGATGATGTCATGCGGATTGCTGCGGCTGTAAAACAGGCACTACAAGAGGAGATCTCCCAGCTGGTAGTGTCCGAGGTAGCGAAAGCAGTTGAACCACTTAATAACAGGATTATCAACTTGGAGAATGAAAATAAAAACCTGTTCCGCCAGCTCGACGAACTTGAACAATATGGCAGGCGCCCCATGGTCCGGATATCTGGGATCCCAGAACAACAAAGTGAGGACACCTCAACACTGCTACTTGAAGCATCAGCAAAGGCAGGTATCCCACTTCAGCCAAGTGATATCGAAGTATCCCATCGAGTCGGTAACCCCAACAATAAGAACCGAAATGGTCCAAGGCAGATTATCGCCAAGATGAAAAACGTCGACCTAAAGTTCAGGCTAATCAAAAACTGGGAGAAATTCAAAAACCATCCCGATACCAAAAATATTTCGATAAACGAGGACCTCACCAAATACCGAGATAGACTCATGTTTATTGCGAGGCAGCTCAGCCGTAAACACCATATCAAACAAGTCTGGTCCTCAAACGGGAAGATCCGTATCCGTGACTTAAATGACAAAGTGTTCATAATCCAACAAGAGTCGGATCTCACTCCATTTGGTCATACCATGTAAATCCTGAACTCTGATCTGTGACATTTTTGTTCCATTAGAACACTCCCTTGTATGTAATATAACCATATTTTTAAGGTACATATCTTTCTAATCAATTCACGCTAGTTTCCCATGCACCTCAACCATTTGCACTACTCCCATCATGCTTGTTCTTATGATCCCCTGTATATACATGTATACTCTTTGTTTTTCTGTTTGGTTTATCTCAGACTTTGTTTTTTACAACCCATTTATAAGATGCCTACAAATCGCTTGCTATTTAGCTGATTCCACATACCCATGTTTTTGGTTATATTCTTGCTCATGTAGTGTTTACCCTGGCTCTCTCATTTTTTTTGTTTTTTGTCGAGGTGTGACTTAAGATATGGGTATTGAAATAGCACAATATCGAGCCAGGGTGGGAAATTACTATTCAAAAGCTGCACGTTCTATTTTGCATTTAAGTGTGTTTGAAATTATTTGTATCAACTTGATATTAAGCTTTAAAGGTAATGGAGTTCCAATTATCATGTTGATCATCTTACTTTCCGATCTTAACGAGTATTGTAAAGTTGTACAAAAAAATCCTACTCATAAGTACTTTGCGCCATTCTCTATGCCTTCATATGCCTATATCTCTAAAAATATTAACTTGCTTACCAACTTGTCAGCACTAACTCTAAAATTGTCAGGAGATATTGAATCAAATCCTGGTCCTTCAACAAACACAACTGAAGGCTTTTTTTCTTCATCTTACTCATATTCATCAATTTTTGACGGTACAACCGGGATATCATTTGTACATTTAAATGTTCAAAGCTTAAAACCCAAGCTAGACATTTTAGAAAGCGAACTGCATAACCATAGTATACTGTCATTTACTGAAACATGGTTAAACAACGATGAATCGTTTTCGGACATTTCATTAAAAAATTTCCAAATACCATTTTGTTACTGTAGGAAAAACAAAACAGGCGGGGGCGTAGCCGTGTATGTCAAAGATCACATACTTGCAAAACGTCGATCGGATTTAGAACCTGTCACAATTGAATGCGTCTGGCTTGAAATAGTTATTCGTGGACAAATCTATTTATACGGTACATTTTATCGTCCCCCAAGTTCACCTATAAGTATATGGGATGACATTGAATTCTCAATAGATCAAGCTTACAATACTGATATAAGCAAAATAATCATCGTTGGGGATTTTAATGCCAATCTACTTTCACCAAACACACAAGCCGATCGTTTATTAAACATTATACAGACTTATAACATGTTTCAAATTATTGAAGAACCTACATACTTCACTGAGCATTCGTCGTCACTTCTTGATATTATACTTGTAAGTAACACCTCACTTGTGGTGAGGTCTTCGGTTGGTGATTGTTTCTTAGACCAGTATGTTCGATATCATTGTCCTACTTACGGGCTCCTCAGTCAACCCCCTCTAGAATCTCACTGTTTCAAACGGAAAATATGGCTATTTGATAATGGTGACTACACTTCCTACAGACAAAATTTAGCAAACGTAAACTGGGATGATTTACTTATTGAATCAGACATAGACAATAGCGTTTCTAATTTAAATAAAATTATAGTCGAATGCGCACAAATGTCAATTCCCAATAAAACAGTGATCATTCGGCAATCTGACCCACCATGGTTCAACAACACTTTAAGAAAACTCATTCGGAAAAGACGTCGTCTCCATAAAAAAGCTAAACGGACTAAGAGAGATAATGACTGGGAAAACTATAGAAGTACTCGTAATCAGTGTGTCGGTCTTGTCCGAAAACTCAGAGATGAGTACTACAGTAAGCTCTCATCTGAAATTAACGTGTGCAATGATTCAAAAAAATGGTGGAAAATTGTAAACAAGTTAATAAATTCAAATTCTAAACAACCCTTTACAAATACTCCTCTTACTTTCGAAGGTAAAACATATGAAGATGACAATGAAAAAGCCGAATTACTAAATACCTTTTTCCTAAAACAGTCATCAATTGATGATCATTCAAACAGATTACCTAATACACATTCCTCTAGTAATTACGAAACACTATTTGACTTAACTCTTGATGCAACCGAAATCGAAACAGTTCTTCTATCATTAGATACTTCCAAAGCTACAGGCCCAGATCTTATTAATCCCCGTCTTCTTAAAGAGGCAGCTTCTATATTAAAATTACCATTATGTAAACTTTTCAATATGTCTCTTAAAAAAGCAGTATTTCCGATGGAATGGAAAAGAGCAAACGTTACCCCAATATATAAGAAAGGTGACAGGAATAATGTTTCTAATTATAGACCTATATCACTTATCTCCATAACCGGAAAGGTAATGGAAAGATGTATCTACAATCGTGTATATCTATACTTATCCAACAATAATTTCTTTTGTTCAAACCAGTCAGGTTTTATTCCAGGTGACTCTACAATAAATCAATTACTTGATGTATCTAATGACATAGGCAAAGCACTAGATTCCGGAAAAGAAGTAAGAGCTGTTTTTTGTGATATAAGTAAAGCCTTTGATAGAGTATGGCATGAGGGTCTCCTGTTCAAACTAAGAACTGCAGGGATAAATGGGAATTTGCTTAAATGGTTTAAAAGTTATCTTACAAATAGGGAGCAAAGAGTAATACTCAACTCCACCTCATCAGCCTGGGGTAGCATCAAAGCTGGTGTACCCCAGGGATCTATTCTTGGTCCTCTGTTATTTCTTATTTATATAAATGATATTGTATGTGGAATTAATTGTGTAATTAAATTGTTTGCAGACGATACAACCCTGTATATAGTAGTTGATAATGCTTGCACAGCCAGTCAGATATTAAACAATGACCTTGATAAGATAAGTGCGTGGGCTAAGCAGTGGTTGGTCGATTTCAACCCCTCAAAAACCGAATGTTTATTATTTAGCAATAAACGCATTCCAATCACACATCCCCCGCTTAATCTGAATAGCCAATTAATCGAAAATATGGAAAGTCACAAACACCTTGGAATACATTTTTCAAAAAATGGCCATTGGGATTTGCACATACAATCAACCCTTCTGAAAGCATCTCAACGTCTTCATCTACTAAGAAAACTTAAATTTCTTATTGATAGAAAATCGCTTGAAAAATTGCATTTTTGTTACGTTAGACCGCTACTCGAATATGGTGACGTTATATGGGATAACATGTCCAGCAGCCCAAACTGTAATTGTGGCGAGATTGAAACTTCTGAACATTTCCTCCTACATTGTCCTTATTTTGAAAATCTCAGAGATAGATTTATATATACACTTCCACATTACATCAACACAAATATATTATTATTTGGTGACCAAAATCTACCACTGGCAGAAAATGTTGCAATCTTTAAATCTGTCCAAAAATATATTGTAGCAACCAAGAGATTTATTTAATCAGTTTTTCCTTAGTATCTATTCACTACTCCTCCTCCCGTGGGTATGTTCTTGTGTATATTCTCTTAAGTGTGTGTAGCAAGCGTCATTTTTATTTATTTTTTCTCATTGTTATTTTTCTTCTCAATTCTGAATTAATATCTGTTACTGCTGTAAATCTCCTGTATTTGTTCTTTATTATTTTTCCTATAAATTCAACCATATTCTGTCGCTTTTTTCTCTCTCATACATACATATTGTACAAATCCATTAGACTTCTTCTGTATAATTAGAAAGTCATTCATTTGTGTGAATCGATATGATTTCTAACGTAACATGTATGTCATTTTCAAATATTAGTTTTTAAGCAGCTTCAAACCGTGTTATGTAACTATCTACAGACCCTGAAACGTGCTACTACCCCACACGCTCGCTGCACGAACGGTACACGCTCGCTACACGGTTTGCACGAAACGCTGCACGGTTTACACGAAACGCTACACGGTTTGCACGAAACGCTACACGGTTTACACGAAACGCTTTGCACGAAAGGCTGCACGGTTTACACGAAAGCCTGCACGAAACGCTCTGTACACGATTCTCGCACGTTTTGGCCTCGATCTGGATTTTTTATTCGGAATCTCTCGGACTTTATTTAAATTAAGTAAATTACGGATTAATCAAAGATTATTTAAGAATTGCAATCATTCAGATTAAGTTAGGATTAGACCTCGCTACACCAGTACGATATTAACAGATAAATATACACAATGTTAAGTTGTTTTTAATTAATAATATAGTTTTCATTGAGAATTAATGTGACGCGTACGGTGAAATGCCTACATGTATCATCGTCTATGTACAAAACATTTTCACTAGACTCTAAATTACATGTACGAACTGAAAAAAATAATTATATTTGTAATTCTTAATATTTACAGCATTCAATGTTTCTACAATTATAGTTTGATAACAAATCGTTTTATTACTGACAAATAAATCCAGTTATTGATTTGAAGATAGAAAATGATTAAATTGTGTATGATTTCTGTAATCGGATTGATTTTCTTTCCTTTCCTTTTTTTTTTTTAATTATTGATTGATTTATTCATTTTTTTGATTTAGTAAATAAATACTTTCATGTGATTGAATTAGGTCCTGTTTATAATTTGCAAAGGTAATATGTACACTAAATCAAATAGGAACATTGTGCAGGAGGGGGGGGGGGGGGTAGATTACCGAGATCTTACTTCTGTTCATGGCTAAATATAACTGGCACTTGTTTCAGTAAGTATACCATTGGGAAAAAAAATATTACAGAAACAAATGCCCGTTCTAAGAAAAAAAGGATATCCATATCTCCAGCGGGACCAGATACATGTAATTCATTAACTGCAATTTAATTAGAATGGTAAATATATCGCTTCATTACAGAATCAAACTTTGACTTATCATTAAAATTTAATATGTTAGAGAAGCCGGGGGAATAGGTATTGTAATGCTTTAGTTCTCCATTTTGAGGCATTGTGTTTATCAAATAAAAACAATATACCCACCACCTTGTAAGATCCTTGATTTCAAATCCCGTCTAGCCAAAAAAAAAAAAAAAAAAAAAAATATATATATATTTTTAATCAATAGTCGCGGCTCTTAACAATACATTCAATATACATGAATACATGTCCAGTGTCCTAAAAACTAAAAAATATGCTCTAGAACTGCGTGATTAATAAAACAACTAATATATAATTACTCCGGATTTTTTTCTTTATATTTTATTATTCACGAATACACTGGCAAATCAATTCACTGTTTACAGAGAATCGATAAATTTAAGAAATAAAATCCACGGGTATTTATTTTTACCCTTTAAATACTAATACAACTATTAAATTTCACGAATTAAAAATCAATCGTAATTGTCGGGTGTCGTCTTAGCCATGATTGACAAGAGATAATACATGTACATGTAGCAGAACAAGTTTTCAGTTCCCGGCACGCGGAGCCCGTGATCGCTGTTGTAAATGACCTTGATCACAGTCGTAAGAAGAGTGTCGGAAGTGTAAAGAAGATTCCTATACATTTTTAAGGGGTGCATCAAGCGCACCCCGAAAAAATCAATATTTTCTTTAAAAAGAAAATCATCTATAAAAACATGTTAATAACAAAAACTCAAAGTTTGTGTTTGCATTTGAACACCCCCCCCCCCCCCTTCCCCGGAAATATTTGACCTTGTATTTGCCGATGCATGTGAATTATGATTCATTTATAAGACAATTATTAATCAACCAATTTTATGCATAAAAGGACTATAAGTGACTCATCGTTTAAAAATTATTTGTATCACAATCTTGTAATAGAAGAAAATTATGTTCGTTTATAAAGAAAAAAAATAATTGTGCTCCCCAGCCTAGAATTCCCATACTTAACAATTATAGCAACGCAATAAACTTAGTATTTTATATTTCACGCCTGCCTTATCTATCTACTATTTTGCATTAATCACCCATATGTTTTTGTAATATCTATATACCACAACTGTAAAATGGTGAAGAGATTCAAATAAATGAATGAAAAGAACAAGACCGGATTATTGATGATTTTTTTTTAAACGATGTTCAGTATTGCCCCCTTAAAAAAATGTATTGAATACCTTAAAATTGATGTGCGTATAATTAATTACTTTGAACATATTCTCTTTCCTTCTTTATTTAAATAAAAAAAGAATAAAAATCAAACAAATATGTAATACATGTACATTACCGAGTAATATTATTTTGTTGTTTCCGTAGTTTTTTCTCTCTTAAAATACCACCGGTATAATATATTCGAATAATATTAGTTACAAACAACACAGAATGACATGTTGATCCATCAATAGCCATATTTAAAATAAAATGAGTTCCGAATGTATCCTACACGTTTCTCACACGCTTCTTGCACGAAAGTCGCACGTTTCTCACACGGTTCTTACACGAAAGTCGACACGTTTCTCACACGCTTCTCGCACGCTCGCTACACGGTTTGCACGAAACGCTTTGGAGCTTACACGAAACGCTGCACGGTTTACACGAAACGCTACACGGTTTGCACGAAACGCTGCACGGTTTACACGAAACGCTACACGGTTTGCACGAAACGAAAAGCGCACGAAAGTCACACGCTTTTTTGGGGTAGTAGCACGTTTCAGGGTCTGTAATAAGGGTCTGTCATCTTAATCATAATAATAAGGAAACGGATTAGTATAAGTTTTCAAACTTGTTTCCGAATCCTTTTTGATTTTTTTTTTCTGTACTACTTATCTGTATCTGTATTTTCTGCTTGTATTTTTCAAATAAAATATGGTTTAAACTAACTCGTCTGTATTCACCGTGAGTATGAATTTAATATTTTGACAATTAAAAAAAAGTCTAAAATCCCATTCAACTTTTTTGACGACATCGATATGCTAGCTACCATGTTTTACGACTTCTGTATATTTTTTTTTTTGACGACATCGATAGGCTAGCTACCATGTTTTACGACTTCTGAATATTTTAACAAAACGTTAATCATGCGTAAATTCTAGAAAAGTTCCGACCGAGTATTCGATGTAGTGGTCAACAGCAGTGAAAACATGTGCTTTGCTGTGATTAATGATACTTTAAAAGTGATAACACAAAGACATTTGAGTATATATATGATTTTGTTTTTGTTTTGTTTTGTTAATAATTGAAAAAGCACTAATCTTATCCGCGGGCAGGCGTCACTTATCAAATAACTTGCCCACAAAACGAAATTGGTTGTCCTGGGCGTCGGGCAATGCTATTTGTCTAGTCCTGTTCTTGTTACTTTCTAATACTAAAATAAAATGTGTGCGAGTTTGATGTATATTTAAAAAATGTGGATGTTACTCATTAACTTTTATTTTACTTGCTGAGGTTTTAATTATGGTGCAATTACAGAATTTCTGATCATAATATTAAGTTTCATAACTTTAAACCTATCCTATCTCTTCATGAAAGTATATGTAATCAATATTTGTGAAAAACATCTTTTCCCCCTAGTAAGAATTCTATTCATAATTTTTTATTGCATATATAATACTTCCTCTCTTTTAAATTTTTTTGGGGGGGGGGTTAATTAATTTTTTTTTTTTAGCAATTATCAGAATTGCTGAATTTACAAAGAAATCTAGCTGGAGAAATATCAAGTTTTTGATATTGATATTTCTCATACTTTTAAAACTATATCTTGCAAAGAATGAAAAAGACAAAGTGTTACCACAGTTCGAACTTAATTCTGGCAACCATATAACATTTGTTTTTCATGTGATTATAAACAAATACATATTTTTGTTTATATAATTGTTTTAAGGTAATTTGCATTAGATAAAGAATTGCACCTTAGTAGATTTTATTTCTTTGATTTAAAAAAAAAATGGCAACACTTTCTGTTTCAAGATGTGAAAAAATGAAGAAAAAAAATAAATAAATAAATAACTTTATTTTTCAACCAATTTCAAAAAATGAAACTGTTTTGGAAATGGTTTTTGATGGCTCTTAAATATAAAGTGTTGCTTTTTAAATTAAGAAGTGCTTTTAAAAATCATGTTCCATAGCTACATAATGGCGCCGGTTTTGACGTTTTCCTGGCACGTAAAATATCAAAAATAGTGAAAAACGCCTGGAAAACGTCAGATATTTCGGACTAGGCCTATAGTATTATGTATTTTATAGTAGGTCCTTTTATCTCGTGTTTAAGTACAGTCATATTTAAAGTATTTTTAAATGGGCCAACTTCTTACTTTTCCAACAGAAGAAAAAAATATTTTTATCTATAACCACGAATTAGAGAATGTCAACGGTCTTGAATGAACATAATATTGCATAAATGAGTTATAGGAAATGTCCTTATTGACCTAGGGATGTATTACCGATATACATGTACAGTAGATAAGCCAATGTGCTTATGTACGTTGGCTTGACTTATCTACATGCATACATTCCTAAGTCAGTAAGGACATATGCATAATATTATTTTGCTAACTTACACAAAATCTTCGTAATATCCATACCCACTGATATTCGTCTGCGTGGAATTCCTTTCTATATTCTATATTTCCTGTATCACAAACCCGAGCAATTGAAAAGAAGCAGCGATATAAAGAGGAAGATTATCGGCCCTGTTATTGAATATGATCAGGATTTTTTCACAGGATGTCTATAATGCATATTCCCTGAAACAGTTTAAATTTTTCCGATACCACTTTTAGTTTTTCGTCAGGAGCCTCTTAAAAATGGCATGATTGTCCACAAAAGTCGTGCTTAAAGGTATGACGTCATGATGTAATTTTTACGTTATCAATATTTGCTATAGACAACTATCAAATTTTTTACGTTTAAAATCTGTTAATTTCAAATTAACTGATTTTTTTTTTTACATTAACCAAATTACATTATTTACTTTCTGTAGTTTAATATCATTATTTTGAAATTATTTGTTATTATATCTATGCTGAAACGTTACTGAAATAAATACATAAAAACGTTTTGAAGAGAAAAACTGTCAAAAGTTTATTCCCTTCATATAAATAATTTTTTTAAGAAGTCTTTATTACAATAACAACAAGAGAGATTCTTTATACATTCCAGCAATTACACAAAATAATTTTATCTAATAAAAAATTAACTGTTCATTAAGATTACAATTTCATGTACATATGTAGTAGAGGTCTACGTAGATTCATGGTCCATAACAGAAAATCAGAGCCAATCACATCTGGTTATTATGTTTCGGA
This sequence comes from Saccostrea echinata, assembly GCF_033153115.1. Taxonomy (NCBI): domain Eukaryota; kingdom Metazoa; phylum Mollusca; class Bivalvia; order Ostreida; family Ostreidae; genus Saccostrea; species Saccostrea echinata. Next base: position 3,069,405 of record NW_026889796.1, on the reverse strand, counting down.
TTAAACGCGGTTACATTCAGATACTTGTACGAATGACACTACGATATGGCACAATACATATACACGATATTCCGACGACTAAGGACGATTTCATACGAACATACATGTACATGTTATGAAATGCATATAGAATATATATAAGAGAGTTGTTTAAAATTATTAAACACCATATTAAAGTTGGTTGATCAGGGTAATATCTACAGGGTGGAGCAATTTGCTGCGATTAAACACGAATAAGGAAGGTACTAGTATCCTACGACTATCTCAACGACAAACCCCGAACTGTTGCGATTTTTGAATTCGTAATGAATGGTAGTTCTAAATCGTGACAGTGTGGTAGGGACTTAAACTAGATCTATACTCAGGTGCGGATACAGACGCGGGCGCTCCAGACCAACCCCCCCTTTCAAAAAAGAAGAAAAAAATAGTATAGTTTACTGTCATGCTTTGATGACATGAAGAAAAATATCAGCCATTTTCGTGTCAAAATAAGACTATTCTTTGGAGATTACGGGGAATTCACCCATGACCCCCCACAGGACACTTTTCTTGATCTAGCTACTAGGTATTCAGAGCCCTTGTCATCTCTTGGCACCCCCTCTAACGCCAAATCCTGGATCCACAACTGATACGGTATCGATATCAGTACTTTTAGTAACTCATATCTATATTTACACAGAGGTATATTAATTATGAAATAATATGCTTATTTCAGTCAAACACAACATATTTTTTCTGATATTTTGTTTTATGAAACAATAAAAACTGAATTAATTTATGATTTTCTGTATTAAAGAAATTCTATTTGTAAGAGATCTTAAATGGAACATATATGATTAAATCAATTAAAAAGGGACACTAGTGAAAAAAATCTTTTATATTTTTTTTCATTGAAATGATTCGTAACCAGCTTGACCTGTCTTACGCAAGCCCACACCTTACATCTGTACCGCACAACTTTCAATGACTACACGATCAAGAGTATATTAATAGACGTTACGCACGGTGTTGGTGTCACATTTGGTAACGTTATAAATGACGTTTAACGTCACGTAAACGGGACGTAAAAATTACTCATATCAATCAGCGACTTAGTAAAACTTTCATAAAGGTTTAACTGCATACTGAAGAGTTCTAACTCCATATGTTTTATGAAGTTAAAGTGATCTGCTCTTTTATGTAAGTTGGAATAAATGGAAATCTTCAGCAAATGACACAATTTGAAATAAAATTAAAGTAATATTGACCAAAAAAAAACATGAATACATTATTTGCATGTACGTAAACATGAGCGAATACTTCATTTTCTTTAAACATCTTTATATATTTTTTTCTTGGTGAATGTTGTAGCTAGGCACTAGTACCCTTGTTGAAATTGAAGTATCTACGCGTTTATATAAAAGATCTCAAAGTAAAAAAAAAGTTTTCATTAGAATTTAGAGTCCCCTTAAATCCATTTCTTTGTTAAAAGTAAAAATAAAATAAAATGAAAAGAAACTGGAAGTTTAATGAATGAATATGTTTATTATGTAGCGTGAAAAACGTTCATGTCAAAAACAGGCAAAAGTGTTCTTTACCGTATTAATTAACTTTCTTTTAATTTGTTAAAAATGCAGGTTTAAAATCAATTCTAAAAATTATTTAGATGCCATTTAATATCAGTTTAGTGTGTTAACACGCACAAATCGACGCATTCCAGGATATCTTCATTTTCCTCTTCGGTTAGGTGAAGAATTTCGTTTTGTATAGATACATTTTGGCATATAAACAGTACAGATGCACTTGGAACCATGGCTACTGGGCGTTTTATTAGCTTATAGTCCAAGATTGAGTTTTCCTTTTTAGCAAAATAGTTTCCGTGGATGACTGTTGACCCTGCAACAAACGATCCACCCCACTTGTCTGTTTTGGCTTTCCGTAGAGTTTTGCTTTTTGATGTGGCTTGTAAAAGATAAAAGTCATTGTCGTCATCCCCTGTGCACAGAACAGCAAACACTGTTCCTTCAGTAATAAAATCTGAGAGTGTTTCTGCCTCGGTATATTCTTCCTCAGAAATGTCAGGATCCTGATGTGTAGATTCGCTATTCGACTTCATTTTCATTTCTTTGGAAAGTCCAACTTGAGGTAAATTTTCACACTTTTCCCCTTCTAGACAATTGTCGCAGTAACACGACATATTACGTAATATGATTTTCCCGTCTTTAGATGTTTCTGCTCGATGTACGGCTTGAATTCCTTTAATTGGCTGAAAGTTCTCTTCAAACCTCGGGATTTCTTCAATATATCGAAATATTCTTCTTTTGCAGGCATGAGATCGCGGTGTCCTGAGATTAGCCTCTGCAAAATTAAATAAATCAAGCGCAGATCTTATTTGAGCTTTCCCGCGGATAACGGCCATATCAGCTTGGTTCTTAAGTAAACCTCCCGCTGCATCCTGTGGTCCTTTACCATGGCTACTTTCAAAATAATTTCGTATCATTTTCTGATATCCAAGCTCGTCAACGGAATGAACGAGATTTCCCATACAGTTCCTGCTTTTATATTGGCTTTGACATCCGTCACAAAACTCATGCATTGTAGAGAGCGGGTAATTGATGGACTGCAAATATTCAGATATCAATTTCTGAACACATTTAACAAAATGATGGTCGTGCTTTTCGTCAGGAGAAATAAGAAAAAAATGTTCACAAATAATATAAGGGTCATCGGGGGTGCTCGATACACCGTCGACTTCTAAAATAGCATGTCTATAAATCAGGGAAATGTGAATGGAAACCTCAGTTCGTTGAAAATAGTTTGACTGGATTTCAACCTGCTCACTACATCAGTAGTTTTCCGAGAAATCATGAACTGTTAAACAATCATATACTGTTTTTTGAACTTCTTCAGTTAGTTTATCTGACCTTGTTTTCCTTTATTGTAAACTCAAAGGATGATTGTTCTGAATGCAAAACTCGTTGTCGGATTCGAACACCCTTTGAGATCCTTCTAACTGGCATTCCGAGTTTTCTCGCAAGGTCAACTTTGGCCCTAGATTTTTGAACTAATGGTCCTGATACAGATGCAGCTAGAATGTCGACGACTTCCCGCGACTTATCACTCCTCTTAAATTTCACCGAATTCAAGAAAGATTTCACATCCTGTATAACCGATTCATTCATTTCCAATTCTTTGCGTTCTTCCGGTGATGGTACAACCTTTCTACGCTGTAGTTCCTTAACCGTGGGTGATTTCTTTGAGGACAAGTACGCCTTTACAGTTGCAATACGTTTTACAGGTGTCCTAGAAAGTGCTTCCTTTAACTTTCTTATTGCACGGGATTTACTCATTTTATTTTGAAATATTTGTTGTTCCTCTTGTGTGAGCGGAAGATTGTGTTGCGTGAGTATTTTTTTATTTTCTCGCTATCGTCTTTGTTTCTCTGTGTTTTCCTTGCGTTTTTCTTCCTTCTTTAATTTCTCTTGAATCTGTTTACTCTTAAGGGCTGCCCTACTTTTCCGCTTTCTTTCTGTAGCTTGTTGTCTTTTTTCACGTTCTTCCTCTTTTTTCCGAGCAAGCCTCTCTCTCAGCTACCTCTTCTTTACAGCAGCTATAGATTGAGACAACTCCTTTGCTGGTCTCAATAATTTTTGTTTTTGTTTCCATTTTCTCTTTTGTTCTCTGCGTATTTCCTCTCTTTTCTTTGATCGTTGAGCAATTTGACATACCTGTACCAATATATGATACAAATTTTATAATTTATATGTAAACTAATATATTAAGGAACGATAAAAATAGTTATCAAACAATATATCTACATATCTACATATGTCATCCAATAAGGAATGAAATTTGAATTTATTATTGAATGTTTCATAGACAACATAATGCCTGGTGGGTCCTCTTTTAGGTACATGTGAAACAATATCATTTAAGATTACCCCACCCCCAACAAGGGGAAAAATAAGGAATACTTTTAGATCAATTTTGTTTAGAGCCAAGAAAATTAAATTTACCAAATATGTTTAGAAAAAAATAAGGTTTTTTTAAATTCTTTTTTTTTTTTAAATTCTTTAAAAAATAATCATGTAATCCTTAATTTTAATGTATAATATCTATGCTATCCAATCCAAAGAGCCGTAGGCACACCTGGCGCGGATTAAAATGGGGTCTCTGAGGAGACTAAATTCACCCAGAAATATTTTAATGTAAAAGACTGAATAAAAGAGAGAGAAAAACTATTTTCTTCCCTTTTCTAATGCATGTTTTTGAATGATAATAATATACTTTATTTCCAAAACATTTTTTGTTCTCGTCGAATTTTTCTGTCCTAAAAATTGTCTTAATTTGATACCTTTTTACCCCCCGCCCTAAATTTTTTAAAGCCGATTCTGCATCTCTGTATATCGTACTGAATCGAACGGGACGGGAGCGTTGCTAGTAATTCAACATTGATAACACCATTTCTTTTTCTTAAAACACACTGAAGAATTAGTATATAGGCCTTAGTTTTGTCGACATGAAAAATTGCGCTGGTATGCATAATATATTGTTGTTTTAAATTGATTACCTTTTAATGAAAGCTATACATGTATTTCTTTGATTCGCTCCCTTCATATTGTCTATGACAAATGTATACAATAACCCCTTATAAACTGTTCATTTGCCACAATTCAGTAAAAACATACATTTATATCTAATGTAATCAAATTCATATTTGATTTAGATAGCAGAAATTTTCGGTATTTGAATTCAATTTGCCGACGGTAATTGGCAATATAAAAAAATATGCATACCACGTATTGTTCCGATTTTTTAAAATTTAAAGTTTGTCCCATATCGTTATCTGTTTATAATCATACTGTAACATGTGCGTCATTCCAAGGGCGGATCCAGAGGAGGTGGTCAGAACCCCCCACCCACCCATCACCACCATCTTTTTGCAGACAAAACTACACTTGAGAAATGAACAAATTAGTATGTTCTGATGAATAGTAAGTCGTAAACTTTCCCATGTCTCCCAAAGAGGAAAAGGAAATGTAAATGGGATGTAGACTGTAAAAACTATCTAAGCAGTCAAGTTGTGAATTCCCTCTACCCCCCCCCCTCTCCCCCTTTCATTTTGTGCATCCCCTCCATTTACAATTTTCTGGGTTTAACAATGAATGTGTTGATGTGTCTTAATTAAGGTGAATCTAAGCCGTGAACATCTGCGCTTTTTTGTCGCGAGACGTCATAATTGCAGATCACGTCAAAATCCTGTATCTGAGACAAATTATAGTCTGTCCCACGACCGGAACGTCACTACTTTTTGCAAGATATTTCAAAATATATAAATACCTTGGCTTTCAATCTAGGTTCGATCGATAGATTGTTTTTTTTCCAAACTTCCTGCATTTTTACGAACCCTCGAGGTCAACCAGTGTATTGACACGGCGGCAAATTCAAAGTCTACGGGGGATTTAACTTTGTCAAAATGGCAGCCACTTCGGAAGGGGATCCATCATTATTCGTAATTTTCCGTACATTGCCGTCAGTGAGGTCACGCAAGTTCGGGAATGCTCTGTGCTTATCGACGTCCAAAAAGCTATAAAGCCCGAAGTATATATTTAGGCCTATATATAAGAGAAATTACGTCTTCGACAAAACTTTCATTCCCAGGGCCAGACAGAAGAGATCAGAGATTTTTAAAAACAGCTAGCTTATACACTGCAGAAAGAAAAGAGGTATGACTCAATTCATATATCCTAAGATTGTAATTATCATGTTAATTTAAACAATCGAGGCAACTGCAAATTTAGCTCAAGTGACATGACTGCTTTTATTGCCAAAACGTAGAGATCTAACTTCTAATAAGCGAAGTCATATTATTAAGATTATTAAAATTAATTGCTGCTTTACCTTACTCCTTGGCCTTCCACATAAATCCAACTCCCTATAGTTTGTTGTAAACATGGTCAAAAGAGGCATCGTATCACTTCTATGTGAACAATTGATGTCCGTAACTGCACAGTATATCCTGTTTTTCTTAGACTTTCAACACTTTAAACACATAAATCCACAATCAATATTATGTTTTGAATCTCGGTGCAAAACAACTTTTGTTGTCTGCATCAAGCTACGTCACCAATGAAATTTGACCTTGCCCTTCGAAAACTTCCTGTAATATCGGCATTAGGTAAATCCAGGCCCTTGGATATATTTTTAGTGTTTCCACAAATATAACAGAATGCCAAAAATTAAATACTCAATCCTACACACAAAAACTACATAACTCAAGTGTAAAAGATTATACTACTTTTTATTTTAATTTTTACCTTTTCTATTTTTATCATCTTTTTTTTTCTTTTGGTAGAAAGTTCAATAGTTTTACATAAAAATATTGACACATTCTATACAAGTCAGAGCCAGCTGCTAGTTTGATTCTCATATAATAAAAAAAAATTTATTCATAAAAACAATAGATAAAATTTTTGAAACAAGAATTTTATTGCAGGCTGCAGGATCATGAAACAGACTTTGATTTAAGTCATATTTTCAATTGCCTGTAAAATGTTTATCATTTATTGAGCTAATCTCTAATTTTGCAAATAACAACTCTTTTGTAAAGCAATATTGTAAAATAGTTTAATTTTGGGCTCTTGACTTCTAGAACATTTTAGTACAACATAAAGATTTTGAGTTAAGCTTAAGATGTTTCATGATCCCAGGGCCAGGATACCAAAATAGCTACCCAGTGAAGACACAATATACTTTGAAAATGGTCATTTTTACCCTATAATTCAAGAAGTCTCTCAAGAAATGCAGGCAATTAAAAAAAAAATCACCTAAAATTTTAAAAACACCATATCGAATATAGACAAGCACAAACAAACAAGTACATAAAATAAATTCAGCCATAAGTAGCTGCAGATACATCCTAAGTAATTTTTGCTATATGGACTGTAGATACATGAGCAGTCTGGGCAGCTTAGTTGTTAGAATACCTCATTAGTATACAAGTATTTGCAATGCAGAGGTCCTGGGTTTGATTCCCAGTCAAGCAAAATGTTTTTCCTCATGTATTTGTAAATTTTCAAAGCATGTTTATTCATTATTCCATTCCCTGGTACATATGGCTTCCTGATATACATTTTTTCTAAATTGCATAATACTATGGAATCATTTTAATTTGTGGAGGTCAGTGTTTGTGGGCAGGCATATAATTTTGCTGTTTTGTGGACAGGACATAAATAAGGTTAACCAAAATACAATCAAAGGAATTAATGGATTGATTAAAATGTTAAAATAAGCATTTGTGGAAATATAAATTTATGGGTATAGCTGATCCATGTGATAAAATCCAAGAATGTTGGTCCCCCACAAACAATGATGATTCCACAGTAGATGTCAATCAGTTTTTGTAAGCTACCTGTCTGAAATGGGCAAAGTAATTAACCCTAACTCAGATAATTGTTTTCAGAATTTTATTACTGCTTGTTTAACAGCTATATATGTTTTTTTTTAAATTATCAAATAGAATTGCTTCAAACTCTAAACACATTTAGTGAGATTACAGGAAATATTGCAAACGATTAATGAATTGTCTTTCCTTTATTTAAAGATACCAGATCAAACTTGGAAGAATAAATGATTATGAAAATTGATTGCCCAAAGCTGCTGGTGTCCAGGCTTTTGAAAAAAGAAGTCGTAGCTCAGAATCCATAGTGAGAAACAAGTCATGAATGAAGATTGAGAAGGAGTGTTTTTGTTTGTCTCCACTAAAACTTCTGTGGTAAATGGTTGGTGTCTGGCTCATCCAATGATCAACCCACTGGCAGACTGTAATCTTTCGTTCAGCCAATACTTTGAGCCTGAAAAAAAATATGATGATGAAACACATTTTAATCCATCATAAAGATTCTGGTGCATGAAAATACTTTTAAGTCTGTGCAAAGTGAAATTTAAAGGAATAATGAAAATTCAAATGATTATACTTGAACTTGCATTACATGTTAACATGAATTGATACATATTAAAAATGCATGTATGTAGTCAATTTTCAATTTCAGGTTCCAACCTGAAGAATACATGGAAGAGTAAAACCTTTTTTTCATTTATATAAATACTTACTACATGTAGCTAATGTCTAGAAGAATGTCCTGAAACCTGAATGTTTAGTCCACCATCAGATGAATTTCAATCACATTATTCTGAAAAATTGAGTAGATAGTCTTCTATATGCATGCATGTCTTAAAGTCACACTGTCTGGTCATCAGAACTTTGCACTCCAATTAATTATACCTTCAAAAATGTTATTTAGTAATTAATAAAGGCATCATCAAATATTTTTGATTTGGTTATTATTACATTTCTTTGATCAATGACTTGTCTTTTAAATAGTTAGGACTGCAATAGGAAGATAAAACAAAAAAAAAATGACACAGCTTAAAATGTTATGTATCACGATATACAAAAATATATAAGGTTTTTGTATCAGGATATATTACTTTTTTTTGTGTGTATTGTGTAAGTTACATAGTATTATGTTTCTTGAAATTAATTTTTTTTTTATTTTGAATAAAGAAAAATGACTTGTAAATTTTATATTCAAAATCTCTTGATTGAAAGAGAAAAATGAAAGCACTGAGTTTGCTGAGGGATAAAAAAAAAATACACGAGAGATTAGAAAAAGATTGTAAAATGTGGACATGAAGTGTTCTAAGCTTAAAAGTTTCATTTTGATTGTTCAATATTTAAAAGACAGGATAATTTGAAGATATTAGACATTATATAATAGTCTGACTGGTTTATTATATAAATCATTTTTAGCTCACCTGAGCTGAAAGCTCAAGTGAGCTTTTCTGATCACATTTTGTCCGTAATTCGTCTGTCCGTCCGTCTGTAAACTTTTCACATTTTCGACTTCTTCTCCAGAACCACAGGGTCAATTTTAACCAAACTTGCCACAAAGCATCCTTGGGTGATGGGGTTTAATTTTGTTCAAATTAAGGGCCACGCCCTCTCCCAAGGGGAGATAATTAAGAATTGGTGAAAATTTAGTGTCATCTTTTAAAAATCTTCTCAAGAACCATTGGGCCAGAAAAGTTGAAACTTATGTGAAACCTTCATTACATAGTGTAGATTCAAATTTGTTCAAATCATGACCCCCAGGGGTAGGGTGGGGCCACAATGGGGGATCCAAGTTTTACATAGGAATATATACGAAAATTCTTTAAAAATCTTCTGCTCAAGAACAACAAAGCCACAATAATTCATATTGATATGGAATCATCTTAAGGTAGTGTAGATTCAAGTTTGTTCAAATCATGACCCTCGGGGGTAGGGTGGGGCCTCAATGAGGATCAAAGTTTTACATAGGAATATATAGGAAAAATCTTTAAAAATCTTTTCAAGAACAGGAAAGCCATGATTAGTCATATTGATATTGAAGCATCCCCAAGTATTATAGATTCAAGTTTGTTCAAGGCATCTTCCAGTAGTAGGGTGGGGCCATAATGGGGGATTAAAGTTTAACAAAAGAACATATATAGGAAATATCTTTAAAAATCTTCTTCTCAAGAACAACAAAGCCATGATTTGTCATATTGATATGGAAGCATCCTCAGGTAGTGTAGATTCAAGTTTGTTTAAATCATGACCTCACCCCCAGGGTAGGGTGGCAGACATCTTTAAAATTCGGTTTTCAAGAACAGAAAAACCATGATTAGTTATATGAATATAGAAGTATCATCAGAAAATATAGATTCAATTTCATTCAAAACATGGCACCTGGGGGAGGGTATGCCTAGAACAGGCGATCAAAGCTTTACATATGAATATATAAGAGAAGAAATCTGCTGACGAAGAACAGCAGGGCCATATTGACTCAGGTGAGCATTGTGGCTCATGGGCCTCTTGTTGCTTTATAGCCATGATTTCTGATCTGCTACCCTCATCGCTAAATCAAGCTACATAGCTAAATCAAGAGAATGTGCCATACCTGTATAAACAGGGCATCTATTTCATCAAATTTGAAAATGTTCTGAATTTAGAAGTTAAAATTTTTGTTGAATAAAAAAATATTTACATAACTCTCTTTCATAGTAGGTTTCCCGACAGAAAATATATATTATGCTATGGATACAATTACCATATATTTTTTATTACAATAGAAAACTATTCTTTCATATGGGTGTTAAAAGATTTCTATATGAATATTGTTGCACTAAACTATTGCAAACAAAAAATTGCATATACAGTACCCGCATCGTTATTCTTTACAGGATACACGATACGATAGGATACACGCACGATACGATAGGATAAACGCACGATACGATAGGATACACGCACGATAGGACAGGATACACGCACGATAGGATAAACGCAAAACACGATAAACGCAAAACACGATAAACGCAAAATACGATAAACGCAAAACACGATAGACCTGATAAACGATCTTCACGATAGGATAAACGCAAAACCTGATAGGATTGTTTCAAAATGCGAAACGTTTTTTGACAAGACGAAAAGTTTTCTTTTTGATATACTATAGTATGATAATTTTCATTACTTACAAAGCAGCAAATCGAAATGATAAAACATTTTAAATTTATCATGATAAAACATTTGAAGTAATTATGCTTTGTAAAAGATATGGTCTTTTTGTCAATAAAATTGATCGTCATCAAATTCAAACTGTAATTATTTTAAGAATAATTCCACTCTATGATGGAAATTAGGCGATTTTTTGTGTAATTATACAAATGTCAATTAATATTCCTTCGAATGATTAAATGTGAAATTTGAGTCCGTAGATAAGCGAAGTTTTACACCCAAGTGCAATAAATTCACGAAACGCTATAAATATATTCATTATTTTCACAAATAAAACCTTATGAAATTCGTGACAAACATTGATTATTTTTACGGAAAAACATCTAAAAGAAAAAATGAAATATTTGGATTCATTATCTTTTGCTAGAATTCTGCGAAATATCCAAAATCACCTTTAATAGTTTGTATTTAATAATTCAAATCTTACCAAAGTCATAATCTTTCTAGTCATAATTTAGGGGGGGGGATTGAAAAATTATTGTTATAATTATTTTAAGGTTAATGCTTTCTCCTCCAAGTTTTTACGAATTTGATTTATATTTTATATAAATTAATTAATTTTTTTTACGTTTTAAAATTGCTGAAATTGCTAGTTGCATTGAGACAGACCGTGCACTGGACTGTGAATAATTAATCTCTCCCATATACAAATATATATGTCACACATATCCCGTGCACATAGAAATTATTTACATATTCCAAGTACATTCCAATTACACACATTGTATATGTATATATGAGGAAGGAGACTTGCGAAAAAAATCCAATTTCATAAAATTAATAAACGTCACTAGATCTGTCATCATCTATTATCCGAAAAAATATCGCATTTCCATTCTTTTGTATTTATTTTGGTATTTTTATAGGCCTGTAAGATTAAGCTAGAATAGAGCATGCAGTCGTATAAATAAAAAAAATGTTACAGTGTACCAGCATGTGTAGTATACAGTAGTGATATAATGCTTATATAATATTGCCCATCGACAATAATAATGTCTTTAGCCATTTTTGTTTGCTTTTCAAAACATTTCTCTTTAGACCCCACCCCCCTCCCCCCGGCCGCCCCCAAAGAAATGATATTGCTTTCTTAGCGTGCCTGTGTTATAAGCATTTACAATAACAGAATTTGTATCTACTATAGATACGTGTAAACTAAGCTTACAATGTATATGAATATATTTATTGGGTACTTAAACTTTGTATTAAATAACATTGAATGATTACGTACTGTTGTTTACAACAAATTAGAACACACACACAAAAAAAAAATAATAAATCAATTTCCACAATTTGACAAGTGTATTTTCGGATTGAATAATTGTCAATTATTGCTATTAGACTTTGTAATAATTGTTACAAAACTTATCTTATATAGGACGACATCGGCAAAATTAGACAAAACTTTGTAAATTATGAAAGTCTTAACCCCATTTGAGGCACAGTCAGCGGGGGAAAAAAATCCGATTCAAAAAGCCAAAAAATAAAAAATTAAATAAAAATAAAATAGAATAAAAATATATATTTAATTCTTCAAATATAGTCACGTATTATATGCAATCGATAAACACAAATAAAATTAAATACAAGGTATTTACCAGTCTTGTGTATCACCGCAGAACCGGGTGATTTTTTTTTTTCATGTATCTTTGAGACGCCTTTACATGTAACAAAGACAGACAACACAGGAAACTCTAAGATCCAGAAGTACCGCAAGCGCTTTTTTTTTTATTTGATCACACCAATCATGTTTATGACTGTAAACCTATAAAAATTACTTAAAAATATACAAATGAACTAAATCAACGGAGTTTGGAGGACAAACCTCGCCTATATTTTATTTGATTCAATTATTCAATTTTTAATCTGTAACGGAAGTGTACATTTACCAATTTTCTTAGTATAAAATCTTTAATTGTTAATTAAGTGTTGTTCATAAAAATTATGAACAATATCCAGAAAATAAGTAGATGTTCAAGGTAAATACTTCACACCAGGTGAGAGCTAGAGTTCAGGTATGTCTACGTTGAATACACACGGGCCGGTCATGTAGGGGAAAGGGGGGGGGGGGGGGGGTCTTGACTTGACAAGAAGACAGTGTACTGATTAGGCAGGTAGGTGTCAGTTCTCTTGTCACGGTAGCGCTTCCACCTGTCACTAAGTTACGGTATATTACTTCATCTCCGCGTTGAAGTAGGTAAGATGTATAATAAACATGTGTGTGGTTTTGTTTATTTGTTTATTTATTTTTTACTTCTTCTTAATGCAGTAGTTAAATATGAATGGCAAACATCTATATTTTAATATATACTTATCAGAGAAAAATAATAATACAAAGGAACAACAAAACTTGCGCGCATAGACAAAATTTATGTTTCCGTTATTGATAAAAAGGATAGCCTTAATAAAGATACTGATATTTGTTTATTCATAATTTATTTTTTGCACACATACCTAATGTTTTATGTTTCTATAATTATCAAAACAAAGTTGATAAAGGTCTCGCTTTTGTGACTCTGACTGTGTAAAGGGATGATAATATTTCTATCTTTGACAAAAATATTTCTTACATATCGACAAATTAAAAAAAAAATAACAAATGACTAAAATAGTAGATCGATTATTTCAAGTATCAAAATAGAATTTGACTTTCGATTTGTGCTCTCTGCTTGGTGACGGTACTTGACGTTTATTAATTAATTAATTTATTTATTTATTCATTTATTTATTTATTTTCTTTTAAAAATATACCAGAGTTAGAGTATTAATTTCTCTTTTTGTTCAACAGTTAGATTAATCCTAAATAAATTAACAAAACGAAAGATGAACTCGAGATATCTCGGGTGTTTCTTTTCAAGGTAAAGATAAAAAGCGAAGGTTTCCGAATGCACACGATAAACGCAAAACACGATACACGATAGAACCTGATAAACGATCTTCACGATAAACGCAAAACCTGATAAACGGAAAACACGATAGAAAACGCAAAACCTGATAAACGGAAAACACGATACGATAGGATACACGCACGATACGACAGGATACACGCACGATACGATAGGATAAACGCACGATAGGACACGATAGAATTGTAAAGAATAACGATGCGGGTACCTGTACCAGTGAATAGAGTTTTGAAAAAGAAATACTCAGATGACACCCTACAGTGTACTAGGAAACAGATTTTTCAAATTAAGCCCACATTTGAGCAGTATGGGAACTTGGAGACAAAATGAAGCTGCTGCCTGAGAAACACAACACAGCAATTTGGAACACTGAATGTGGCACATGGCATTAATTAGAAAATTGCCTCTGATGTCAATTTTTTTTTAAAAAATGTCTGTATTCAGAATAAATGATTCAGTTTTATCTTAACGTTTATACTGGTGAAATTATATAGACATGACTTGTTATTTAATTTTATCCTTTTTCCTCTTTTGCTTATGTTTTTATTTAAACTGGAAAGTCAGGACATGATTGCTGAAACACTCTGTATATTCATCTACCAAGATAGTTGTGCTATACATCAGTACATGTACATAAATGACGCTTAGAACTCGGTCCTGTAAAATTGACAAAACTTTGAGCTAAAGGTATATTTTAGATGTTAGAACTTGTAAAAAATACACATTTTTCAATAAAAATTCAAAAAAAAAGAAATAATGCCAAAAATATGTGTTATATATACATGATATAGAACACTCTATATTGATTCCCCAGGGTGTTGACACTACAAATAAATGCAAAAAGAAAATGCATTTTACATCATGTAGATTGTGATTCACCGTCAAAAGCATGAAATGTTGAAAGAGAACGTATAGACTTTCATATATTGAAAATAATGTTTTTACCAGCTGTTATTTTCTTCATGTAATCTTGGTGTTATTTTAATGCTTTTTTCCTAATTGTTTGATCAGCTGATTGTGTCATATGTACCTTTTTACGTTTTTTTAAACACATACTTCTGTATATATGGGGCACTGTTAAAATGCCAAATATACGTATACCACGCGTTTTGGCATATTCTTACAATTTGGAAACACTCCTTTCTTGTGTGTACATTAGGTAGTAAAACAACAACAGCAAAAAATAAATAAAATAAACAACTTACGTTTTTAAAAACACTTTCTTGCATCATCATGGCCATTTCAACGTCTGTATCCACAACTTGTACTGCATTATACTCGGCCGCGGACTATTTTCTCGGCGTTTATGACAAAACTCGTTATACAGTATTAAAATATATTTTAATTCAAATAAATACTCACATTATTAATAAAAACACTTTAAATTACGTCCTTTGATTTTCTCAGATTTTTCGGAATTTTACTTTGGAAAGAACGACTACTCCCTTCAAAAACTGGTTCCCCGCCCCGTAATCTAGACGCTAATGGACGAGTTTACCATGTTATATCCCCGTAGACTTTGAATTTGCCGCCGTGTCAATACACTGGGTGACCTCGAGGGTTCGTATAAATGCAGGAAGTTTGGAAAAAAATCAATCTACCGATCGAACCTAGGTTGAAAGCCAAGGTATATATATTTTGAGATATCTTGCAAAAAGTAGTGACGTTCCGGTCGTGGGACAGACTATAAAATCACAGAAAAAACATTAGAAACACTGTCGAGGACATTTAAGTAGACAGAGATTCAGTTAGAATTTCGTATCATATTTTGAGACAAAAAACGTTTTGGAACCAATTAATAAAAAGCATAGTAGGAGATTATAGACCATGATTAAAATAATAGGAATTGATATATAAATAAGTCTTATAAACTTGGACTAAATAGGGCTAGTTTATATTATGAGACGCCATGAAACCGTCAAAGATTTCCTGTGACGGACAAGTAAAAACATGCGAAATTCCACATGAGCTATTTTTATGCATTGAAATTCATAAAAAAAATGTTTAAGCAGATCCTTGATACACTCCTTTCAGAATTAAATTGCACATTTTTTCTGAAATTTATACGACGGACTAAAAAAATCAAACAGTAAGGGTTATATGGAATCACAATGTTTAAAAAAAAACATAAGGTGACAAAGGGGTTTTATATGGTATGAGTTTCAAATAAATGCTAAAATGTTTGAAAATGATTTAAAAATGAACCTAAAATTTTTCAAGAACTCTTGTAAGCATCTGTTTTTGATAGATATTTGTGTAAATCAAATGTCCAGTATTTTAAAAATATATAACACATGTACATCTCCATAAACACCCTTACCTGATCCAACTTTGAAATTATCCCCTCTTCTTTCCGAAGTCTACCTTCTATCTTCATGCGTTAACGGGCGTATTTACTCAGACCTAACGATTTTTACGTCAAATTACTTATGATGTCATAAAGACGATGCTTTTTCCCGCCGACTGATATAAAAACTATCAATATTACAATTTTATAAATCGCTCATATATGTATTACAATTTTGAGTATATGCCTCAAACGTTACCAGTCTACATGTGTATCTATGCATAAATATCAAAGGTATTAATATCTTAATGTAGATAAAATAAAAATAATGACATATTTCCGAGTTTCAAAAGATTTTCTAATTTATTTTGAAGCAAAGTACTCAAGAGGTATTATTTATTTACACAATTATAGAGTAATGGATGCCGATATTCTCTATAGAAGGAAAATCAATTCAAAGCGTCACCAACACCGTGCGTAATTAATGAAAAATAAGACCTCAGTTAATAGAGTAAACAGCAAACACATGATCTATGGTCGTTGAAACACTTCTGCCCCCCCCCCCCTTTTTGTAAGCAGGAAATTGTTTGAAATGCCTGTGTTCAATAACTTTATATCATTCGTATATTTGCCTTCTTAACATTGTACATGATATCCTAAAAAGAATTCGCTTTTTATTTGTATGTGAATATTTATTATCTTTCTTTATATACATATATTTTTTTTTATAAATACTACATGTATTTATACATGTAAATTGGCAATGAAATCAGGGACAACTTTATTGTTTGTAAAATGTTTTAGTTATTAAAAGAGAGACTGATAGAGAGAAAGAGAAACTGGTAGTTAAAACATAGAGGTAATATTCTTATGAGCAATTTATTTTTGTGTCAATGATAATGAAAATCTGAATTGAGGGTGTCAAACAGGCCTACAATATTTAGGTTGCATCCAAGACCCCGAATAACAACAGTACTGTTCTTTCTAAAATAAATATATTCTCTCTAGATATGAAGAATATAAATATAGATGTAAAGACAACACTGTCTTCCAACATGCTAAATAATATATATATATATATATATATATATATATATATATATATATATATATATATATATATATATATATATATATATATATATATATATATATATATATATATATATACAGACTGACAGACAGACAGAGGGACAGACAGACAGACAGACTCAGAGGAAACTTATAGTCCCCTCCGGTTTCACCGGTAGGGAACTAATAATAATAATAATAATATATATATATATATATATATATATATATATATATATATATATATATATATATATATATATATATATATATATATATATATATATATATGTATATATATATATATACTTAAATAAATGAAAACAGAATGCTACAGTCCAAATTAAATAAAATCTTTACTGTTAGCGCTTTCAGCCATATTGGCTCTTCAGACAGTTGTGAAAAGTTTAAAACGTTGTCAATAACGTTGCTAATGACGTCGTGATAATCTTAGGTATTATGACGTCACAATGAAGTTAGTAGTAGCGGCTGCATGAACTTTTTCAACGCAGTTAAAATACAATGTATAATTAAAGCATGGAAATAATATAAAATCTGTGAACATATAATCTAGCATTTGCGATTAAGTTTTGGATTAAACAGTTTTATAAAATAGGCCTCTTTGGTAACTCGGGCGATTTCATCCGATGTCCACATTTTGTAGAACGGGAAAATCTTAAATTTTCCTTTACCACACTCAGCGAAATGTTCTGAACATGGGGTGCATCTGACAGTTTCGTCCCTTATATGTTGTTTGTGAACCCTAACTCGTGCGTTGAGTTGATTTGTCTGCCCTATATAATACTCTCCACAGGTAGGGCATATTGCACAGTAAATCAAATTTGAAGATTTACAATTCATACTCGTATTTGGTTTTAAAACTTTCCCGTTTTTAAGTTTAATCTGTTCGCCCTCCTGAATGAAATCACACGTTCCACATCGGGGGTCACCACACTTTTTGACGACTCTCTGGTTGCTAGAGGAAAATTTCGCTTTGGTTAGAATCCGCCTCAGGTTTGGTGCTTGTCTTCTGCTGTTAATTATTGACGATTTGTCCAGAAGATTTTTCATGTTTCCAGATTGTTCTTATATTGGAAAAAATCGTTTCGCCGAATTGAGAATATTGTGGTTACGTGGGTTATGAGTTATCACAAATGGGATGTTCTCTTCGTCGTTTTCCTCTGGATGGCGACTTTTTCTTATTGGGTTATTGGTATGTCTTTTGCCTGGTTGATTCCGTCCTCAATAAGGTTTATTGGGTAGTGTTGAAAAATCTTCTGGACAAATCGTCAATAATTAACAGCAGAAGACAAGCACCAAACCTGAGGCGGATTCTAACCAAAGCGAAATTTTCCTCTAGCAACCAGAGAGTCGTCAAAAAGTGTGGTGACCCCCGATGTGGAACGTGTGATTTCATTCAGGAGGGCGAACAGATTAAACTTAAAAACGGGAAAGTTTTAAAACCAAATACGAGTATGAATTGTAAATCTTCAAATTTGATTTACTGTGCAATATGCCCTACCTGTGGAGAGTATTATATAGGGCAGACAAATCAACTCAACGCACGAGTTAGGGTTCACAAACAACATATAAGGGACGAAACTGTCAGATGCACCCCATGTTCAGAACATTTCGCTGAGTGTGGTAAAGGAAAATTTAAGATTTTCCCGTTCTACAAAATGTGGACATCGGATGAAATCGCCCGAGTTACCAAAGAGGCCTATTTTATAAAACTGTTTAATCCAAAACTTAATCGCAAATGCTAGATTATATGTTCACAGATTTTATATTATTTCTATGCTTTAATTATACATTGTATTTTAACTTCGTTGAAAAAGTTCATGCAGCCGCTACTACAAACTTCATTGTGACGTCATAATACCTAAGATTATCACGACGTCATTAGCAACGTTATTGACAACGTTTTAAACTTTTCACAACTGTCTGAAGAGCCAACATGGCTGAAAGCGCTAACAGTAAAGATTTTATTTAATTTGGACTGTAGCATTCTGTTTTCATTTATTTAAGTATTTTTACTGCGCAGCTCTGTTAAGGCTGCATAAAGGGGGCGGGGCCTAATTTATACGGGAAAAGTTTACTGTGACATCACACAAATATAGCAATTCCTCACAATAACAGAAAATGAAATAATTTGCGAATCTAAACTGCATAAGAGTAATGAACTACATCAAAACTTACTACTGCATTCATTTTTGTCGCTAGTTAAATCCCACACAGCAAGATATAAACAAGTCACTGATCGCAATGCACTCGTCGACATGACGTCATCATGGTAAAGTTTGACGCATTTTATGTGCAGTGAGAGGCGGATCAAGTAATTTTTTCACAGTGAAAAATGCATTTTATTATTAAACAGAATATTATTTGCAAATCTTAGGTAGACCATTAATACAAATCTGAAACGTTTGTTTAGTGCCATTATTTAAAAAATATCGAGAGAATGTATTGAATTAATTCTACCGTGTTTTTGTCTACAGGGTGTGCATGTTTCACGCCGAGGTGCCTCATTAAATCGCCTTTTCGCAAGGGCATACACTTAATAGATCTTGACCATTTTTTGAATACACATAACGGACGTACTCCTTAACTTGAAAAGTGCTGCTGCTTTCCTGAAATCGATAGCATGATTTAATAAATACATAAAATACTTGGTAAAGGTCACACATATTTCGACATTAGCCAAATAACTTGAAATTTAAACTAATAAAATGCGAATTCTATTTAAAGCAGCAGCACTTTCCATAAACTACAAGTTATGTAGAAACAATGTATTACTTTTATTTTTAATTTTAACTAGGGTATGCCCTTGCGATATTGAAATTTGTTTGTGACCTACATACAGTACACATTACATGCATTTATCACGTGACTATCAAATAACGTGACCAAACCAAATTCAGAACAGAGCGGGTATACAATGTTATTTCAAAGAATGTTAAAGTCATAAGATAATATAGAACCTTTACAAAAATAAATTCAGTTTAAAAAGTATGTATTTATGCACGTTTATATTCTGTTGATTTCTTTGAAGTACGCCTTAACAGTGCTGCGTGTACCAAGAATTTAACTTATCAACGTATTTATATATATATATATATATATATATATATATATATATATATATATATATATATATATATATATATATATATATATATATATATATATATATATATACTTGTATGTATATTTAAGAAATAAGGTATCATTTTAAAACATCTATCGGGATATAAATACGGGTTGGTCACGAGATCAAATTCCATAAAGCCCGAAGGGCTTTATGGTAAATTTGATCTCGTACCAACCCGTATTTATAGCCCGATAGGTGTTTTAAAATGATACCTTATTACTTATATTTACATTTGTGATCTATTTATATTTTATATTTGTCTGTTTATAATCTTTAACGTTTGGAATGTTTTTATTTTTCAAACTCAACGGCACGTTTTTAATCCATTGATTGCGCGTCGACCCTTTATGACGTCACTGAGAAATTACGTCGAACGTTTATGACGCGAGGAACTCGTGTTTATACGGATATAGATACACATTGCTTTTAATAGTGTTATATAAAGGAAAACATTTGCAAATGTAAATATATATATATATATATATATATATATATATATATATATATATATATATATATATATATATATATATATATATATACATATATATATATATATATATATATATATATATATATATATATATATATATATATATATATATATATATATATATATATATATATTAGTTCCCTACCGGTGAAACCGGAGGGGACTATAGGTTTCCTCTGAGTCTGTCTGTCTGTCTGTCCGTCTGTCCGTCTGTCTGTCTGTCAGTCTGTCCCACTTGGTTTTCCGCACTTTTCTTCTAAACGCTTGCAGATATTGAGCTGATTTTTGGTATGTGAGTGTATCTTTAGGAGTTACAGATCAAGTTTGCATTTTGTTCCGCTTCAATGATTTTTGACGGAATTACGAACTTTTCAATTTTTCAGGGTTTTCCGCACTTTTTTCTAAACGCTTGCAGATGTTGAGCTGATTTTTGTTATGTGACTTAAGCTTGATGAGTTATAGATCAAGTTTGCATTTCGTTCCGCTTCATTGATTTTTGACGGAATTATGGCATTTTCAATTTTTAACGGGAACCAGATTACACTTGCCGGTAGGGGACTAGTATTGCTAATGCAATACTCTCAGAATGCTTGTTTCATATAAAGGAACAACCATACATTTTCACCGGGGAGGGGGGGGGGGTCAACTACCAAATATTCCTTGACGGGCAAAAAAAATGAAAAAAAGATCATCAGAATTATTATTCGTTCTCTTATCTGTTCAGCACTCATCAATTGATCACAGGTATATCAAGGTGATTAAGGACAGATTATTTAATTTCTTCTCTGAAAAAGTTTGACAAGCTCTAGTCATGGGAAGATTATTTATTTTCTTGCCGGTCAAGGACAGATTATTTCTTTTTAATATTTTCGAAGACAGAAAATTTATTTCCAGAATCTGCCATCTCCCCTCTTAAGTCTGTTTTATGATCTTGGGACAAGATATATTGTGACATTTTGTAAATGTAATTTACGTCATCAATACGCCCTTTTAAGCCAACGTAATTTTAATAATAACATTGAGACCGCTACTGGCAATATTTAAATTCTTTGCGTTCTTAAATATCGACAATAAAAGGAATAAATAAAAGATAATAAAGAAATATACGTTCACAGTAAGTTCAGGGTGATTATTTGGGATATATTCAACACAGATTTCATTTAATTAGATGATAATTTATGAAATGCCCTGTACAGATATTTGACCGTTAGCTAGGTAAACTTATTAAAATGGATAGGCTTATATACATTTATATTTATAAACAATTAGTTGTTGTTAGTGTTTAATAGTCGTAAGAATGAAACTAAATACAAATTTTAAAAAGATTATTATTTTAATAATAAATCTGTGAAATGAAGAAAAAAGTCATTGATAGCCATGTATTGTGTCCTGGACATATGATATAGACCATAAATTAAAATATTACTTTAATTTATTTTTTCACATTTTTACAGGGCCGATTTTGACACATAGCGACTTTTGTTCTTTGGCGATTATCTGCTAAATTGAGAACGATCGAAAATACCGATGTGTAAGTTGTTTATGAAAAAGACATTGATCGTAAGAAGAAGGTGAAAGGCGTACAGAAGATTGAAGAATAATATTTCAATTTATTTTAGGCTTTTTTTTTTAAATAAGGAAAATCACTTTTTTTTATTTGCGAGAACTTCGCGCAATTACTCGAAGACTGTCTGTTCGTGAAAATAATGTCTCGCTTATACTAGTAAATAACGAATGACCATCTCTCAAAAATAGGCCACAGTGTTATAAAAATTTGGCGATCTACGGTATATAATAATAGTAATAATAAGATCGCTTAACATGCAGTAAAATACCTTAGGAGTGTATAATATTCAATTCGCTTATAATTACTAAATATAATAAGATTTTATATTTAGAATAGGAAAAAAATTATACACTGACGCGTACCTTTTTAAAAAAAAACTTGATTGCTGTTTCTGTTTTTTTTTTCTTTTTTTTTTCTGTTTTTTTTTTTTCTTTTTTTCACACTCACAATAAATCGGCATGATACATCCGAATAATGATGGTTACTGTAATCCAACTTTTATTCGCGTGCGAGAAATATTAGCCACTTTAACTTGCGAATATTTATCGCCCCGTACCAGTTATTTTGCTTTGTATTTGTGAAAGTATTTCCTCAGTCGCGAAAATTAATTGTCGCGGATTGATTTCAAACAGACGATTCGCGAATAAAAGATGACGCGAAAAATAGCTGGTTTACAGAGTATACATAATTGTAAGGATAAAAAATACAGAGTATTTTATTTGCAACTATACAATAACTTTTATCCAATTTTATCCTATACTTACAGCGCACACACAAACTCTCTCTCTCTCACACACACACGCGAAATAGGATTTTCGAGTTTGAACTTTTATTTTTTACTTGTCAATTTTTTTTAGAGATCCCTTCACAAACTTTGAAACATGTTGTGGGCCTGTTTGCAGCTAATTTGTCTTTAAAAGTTGTATAATTGGTGAAAAATACGTAAGAATGGCTATGATTGACCTTTCTCTTTAATATTCTGCTTGCTTCCGATATCAAAATTGTATTAGAGT
The DNA here is from genome assembly GCF_033153115.1 of Saccostrea echinata. Classification (NCBI taxonomy): domain Eukaryota; kingdom Metazoa; phylum Mollusca; class Bivalvia; order Ostreida; family Ostreidae; genus Saccostrea; species Saccostrea echinata. Next base: position 3,046,338 of record NW_026889796.1, on the reverse strand, counting down.
TATCACCCCTAGATCTACTTCCGGGTAGGTCAATACTCGGGACGAACCGCTGCAACTTCTGATGTGTATGACTATCGACATGACAAGCACTGAAAGACGGTGAGTAATGACACAATATTTAAACCAAACAGTGTCTTATCTTTTATAGCAGAAAAGTTAGTTTTGTATACATGCACAATAAACAAATACAGCGCACAAGACTGTATGTTGTACTTTTACATGTTGTAATACGCACCAGCGCACTATTAACTTTCGATTTTGTGTGTGTGTTGTAGTACGCACGATTTACTCTCGAATTAATTAATTCTGTTTTACATGTATAAATTATGTATATAAGATTAGCTTTTGGAGTAAAATAATCTTATATTGTCTTTATTTATGTGCATAACTTTGCCGATGTTAGTGTACTGTGCGTCTAGTGTCTGTGTATACAGGGACCTATATACTAACATATATAGGTCCCTGGTGTATATAAATGTAAAACTGATGCATGATAGATAATACATGTAGCTACAATGTGAGTGTATTAGTTTGTAAGAAACCGTTAAAGATATACAAGTAAGCCTTATTTATTGGTAATTTCTTTCATTGGGGGGGGGGGGGGGTGACTATGCTATGTTAATGTTAGCAAAGATATTAGTTGTAATATGTTTTAAAATTGTAGAGATCCCATAACCATGTCAGATACAGAACATGTGTCTCTAGAAGTGCTAAGAACCTGGAAGGTGGACCAGTTGAAAGAATGGCTGATTACCAGAGGTCTTAAACGAAGTGGAAAGAAAGAAGTACTTTTGAAAAGAGTGTATAGAGCGATGCACTCTGGGAATGATTCTTCCAGTGATTCAGCGTCCGGGTCTGATCTTGACAACACATCCTGTGTAACACCCATAAATGAAATAACTGAACCATGGAGAAACATTTCTGTAGATTATCTTCCTCCTTTAAATGAAAAAGATATTGATAACTATTTTATTTACCAAAAAATCCTACATCTGGGAAAAAAGCACGTTTCCAACGGCATATGAAGAAAGCTCAAAAATTTGCTGCAGAAGGTTATATTTACAACATTTTTTATAATGCAGTTTCTGGGAAGTCTGACTACTGTTATATAAAATCAGACTGTAAACCATCCATGAAAACCAACATTAGTGTGGGTATTTGTGGAAAAATGACTGACCATTATTCCCTACATGTCTGTCTAGTTAAAGAAACTGGGAAAATAGAATCAGCTTATTGCAATTGTAAAGCTGGAAAGTGTGGTTTGTGTGCTCATGTAGGTGCCTTGATGTACACTGTCTCAAAAGTCAAGAATGCTTGTACTTCCCAAGAATGTCATTGGAACAGACCTCGGTCATTGAAAAATAGGCCAGATCCTATGAGAGTGATTGATATCCAGTTATCTAAAAATGAATGTTGTACAGGAAAACCCTACCCTGATGTGTACCAAGCAGGTCCCTGTAAAGACCCTGATCAATTCCTACAAGATTTGATGTCTGAAATTGGTGAAGTAAATCCAAGATGTGTTCTATACCAAACTCTTGGGTGTAAACCAGCAGATATAAGCAGTTTTCTTTCAGCATATGAAGTACATACTGAGGAAATACCAGATGATGTTGACCTTAACACTGCTGTGTACCAACAAAAGTTTCAGGAGTTTTTAGAAAATCTAAAATTATCATCAGAAACATGTGAGAATCTGGAAATAGGAACACGGGGCCAGTCTATCAATAACAATTGGAAGGAAGCACGCAAATATTTAATAACCGCCTCACAAATGGGTGATGTATGTAAAAGAAAACTGCATGTCCAGATGCACTTGTCCGTAGACTTATGGGATATACCCAACCCCCTCACCAGGCAAATAGCCTAACATACGGAAGGAGCAATGAAAAGAAGGGTATTAAAGCTTATGTAAAAGAACACTCTTTAAAATGTGGAAAGGGAAATGTGCAATATTGTAGTAGGGGTCTTAATGTAAATCCTAAATATCCATTCCTTGGTGCCAGTGCCGATAGTTTGATTTTGTGTAAAGTTTGTGGAAATAGGTTAGTGGACGTTAAATGTCCCTATGGCCATAAGGATAATAAATGGAAAAATATGACCCCTGCTGAATGTGCCCAAGACAGTTCATTTTGTTGTCATCTCTCTGATCATAATACTCTGTTGTTAAAGGTAAATCACAATTATATGTATCAGGTACACGGACAGTTAGGTTTGTATGAATTAAAGTGGGTTGACTTTGTAGTGTGGACAAAGGAGGGCTTTAATGTCCAAAGGATTAAGTTTGATGTTAATATGTGGGCTGAAATGCTTGTAAAAATAAGGAAATTTTATGGTACTTGTGTGATTCCTGAACTCTTCACTAGACGTATCAAAAAGGGCAAACCGCTTTACTGTTGCTAGGTATGCAGAAATTGAGAAAAGCACATAAATACACTTATTTCACAGTTTAATTATTTCCTTAATAGTCATGCAGTATAACCCTCTATATCATTTCTTAAAGTTATGACTTCAACAGAACAGGTCTAACTTAACAAGCATTCTGAGAGTATTAGCAATACTAGTCCCCTACCGGCAAGTGTTATCTGGTTACCGTATGATATTGAAAATGCCATAATTCAGTCAAAAAATATTTGAAGCAAAACAGAATGCAAAGGATCATAAACTCATCAAAATACACTCCACATCAAAAACAGCTCAATATCTTTAAGTGTTTAGGAAAAATGCGGAAAACCAAGTGGAACAGACGGACGGACAAACGCAGAGAAAACCTACAGTCCCCTCCGGTTTCGCCGGTAGGGGACTAATAATGCATGTGTGCAAAAATCAAAGAGAAAAAAAATCCAATGAAAATATCAGATCCATGTGTATCATTTTGATATTAAAGCAATTTGTGTTGATTAAGTTTGGTTATAACTCCTTGGGCTAGGTTGGGGCTACCATATAGGACCAATATGTTTTATTAGAATGAAGAGGGAAAACCCTGTGACTCAGGTGAGCAATGTGGCTTATACTTTTAGGCCTGGTATTAGTAGTTCAGGCAGTAATTGAACTTCATGTGAACTTTTGCATAACACTTGCATTTATTATGTCTTAGTCACTTGATATATTTGTACACTACTCTATATTATACAAGCGTTATTGATATTCAAATACTTGTACACACTGTACAGACTATACTTTAAAATAATGGCATTTTTAGATACCTGCTTAACCCATGCAATTTGAAAATTGAATTAAAGTGAATAAATTTCATAGATTTATTTGTTATAATTTCAATCTTTAACATTTAACAAAATGAAACTGAATTTTGTTTTATGTAAGCAGAGGTGGAAGTAGGTTGGTCAATGCTGTGCAGATAAATATCATCTGTTCTGCTAAGTGTGCTTCTGATAATGGTAGAGTTCCACTCAAAATGCTATAGTTTCTGATTTGTTCCATTTTCATCTCGACTACAATACGGGCCGATGCAATGCCTTGGGTGTGAAAAAAAAAACTCTTCAGTGGTCATTTGTCTATGACCTGGTATACGTGGTGGTATATTTAAGCCAACATCTGCAGGGAGAAGGTCTTCAACAGCGAAACCCTTATCTGCAATGATTACATCACCAGCAGATAATTTTGGCAAAAGAGAATCGTGCATTGTTATATGACGGTCAGATGTGTTGCCACAGTCTGGAAACAAACGTAACTTGTCCATTTGGTGCTACCCCTATCAAAATTTTAAATGTATTCGAATGTTTATATTCAGACCAGGTGGCCCACTGAGCACTAAGTGGTGATGGTTTTTCAGTGTAGAACTCGGTACAATCAAGAATTATCCGTAGGTCAGGATAGTCTTGAAATGCTTGTGGTAGATTACAAAAAATTTGTTCTCTTGTTAGCCAACAGACAAGTGACCTGCAATGATCATAAATGAAATTTATCCATGTGTTCATAATACGGGACACTGAAGACAATGAGACTCTGAATAAGTCTGCTAGATGCTCTTGCAGCATTCCTTGTCTTAATCGCATACACACCATCAGAAACTCATCTACAGGTCTGAGTTTTCTCTATCTACCAGGTTTAGCACTGTTATTAACATGGTAATTTTTTCACAAAGAGATCTTGTGTTTCCTTTCCAGTAACTAAGACGGTCAGCACCATGTTTCATCAGAGTTGAGAAGAATAACCAAAACATGGAAGATGATAAGAACCCTGTATAAAATCTAATTTTGTTATCATCATGTCTAATATCTTCATATGACATGAAAAGAAGCTTAGACTCCACACTACATTCTTTTACGTCAGTAACTTGTGGTTCTCCAGCTTGAGTGGAGACATGTTGCAGGCAAACATTTTCATTGTCCTGTGGATTTATATTCTCATTGCTGTCATTAGTTAAAGTCACAATATGCGATTCATCTTCCTGTGTAAGGTTAGAACCCAGGGAAACTGAATCCTCACCATCTGTAACATTCTTTTCATAGTTATAAGAACAGTTCAAATCATGTTTTACAAGGGGACGTCTAGTATTTTGTGGCTTTTGTTCCTTAGAAGGGAAAATTGTGGGAACTGAATGTTCAGTGTAAGGTTCTTCAAAATGTCTAGAACAAATTCTCGTGTTGTCATTAACTTTAAAATTTGCACGAATATTTTTAACTCTTGAAATCCACATAGCTCTTATCTTCTTTCTTTTCTCACCAATTGGGAAACGTCTCATAAATATTTTGTTTCCATTTTCATCTAGACTGTCTGACGTACTGTGGCATAATGGCACACAGCAATACTTTTTCCCCATCTAGTAAAAAAATATAAATATCGCATGAACTCAAAAGGATTATTACTCAAAACAAATTGATGTAAAGTTAAAAACAGTTATAAAGTGTTTGTCAAACTGTAAGAAAAGAAGCAACAACAATATGCACAGTGTAAACCGTGTCACGGAAATCGTGATGGACGGGTATAGACTACATGTACATGCATGACATTTCATGATTTTTTTATACTTATTTCCTACAAATATGCAAACAGAAATAAAATCATAACTATCCATTTTAATATAAAATCAAATTTCCCAAGAAATATACTTGTGATTATAGCATTTTTCATGTGTTAAGCTCGAGTGATTTTTTTGTATTTCTTAAGATTGCGAATTTCCTCGATGTTTTACTCGATAAATATACGTGATTGAAAATGTTATCAATGCCAACCAAAACATAGATATCAATATTTTCATTGTAAAATTCGTCTTTAATAATTTTAGACAAAAAACTTCATTTAATACTTACATTCTTGATGAAAATTTACCAACGGCGACTATAAGTGTAGATTAGAGTTCTACGAGTCGGGTACTACCCGGAAGTGACCTTCGATTTACGCGCCACCTATCGGTTCAGTTCGAGACAACTCTAATAAGTTTGCATATCGGAAGCAAGCAAACCTAGCATCGTTTTAGATAACTCGAGACCCTTTAGTGCCGAGACTCTCTAGTGCTCCAGTACAATTTCTGAAAAAAAGGGGTCTAGGTCACACCGCAGGCAATTACATTCAGGCCCGTAGCAATGGTTTCAAAGGGGGTAACCTCCAAAAAGAATTGACAAGCAGAAATAAATGAATAAATAGTAAGTTAAAATAACAACCTGTGCACCACCCTATAAAATCCTATTTCGGAAGGGGGGAGGAGGGGACTTCGTTTTACTTTTCGATACATTTTGATTTCTTTTAAATATTGATTTTCCCGCAAAAAGTGCGGGGAAGCTTCCAATGCAAATTAAAACTTATATATTCAAATTAAAACAAAAGATTTTTTTAAAAGAAAAAGTTAGCCCCCCTCCCTCACATACTACAGGGATATTTTGAACCTTTGTCTGCATTGATTAAAAAATCTCCATAATATAAGGAGATAAATATTCTCTTATGGATACTCCCTTTCATGACTTTTTATGCATACTTCTTAAAGTTTGTTACTTTAGAAGATGGTCCAAAAATGGCATAGCCGTACATTCGCTGGAATATTCCGATGATATCAAAGTGAAATCTTTCATGTTACGTGTGGGTGGTCGAGGCCCGGCGCCAGGATTGTGAAGGTACACGGAGGAAGCAATAAGTAAAACTCTATCTAGAGTGCTGAAAGGGCAGAGATTGAAGTACTTATTTTATTGAAAATACTAGGTGTAAAAATATATTATATATTACAGAAAAAACATTCTCTCTTCCTCTTTCTACAAAAATAAAGGGGGTTCCAATACCCGACCCCCCCTTCCTTGGATCCGCCAATGGAGATTACGATACCTGCATGCTTAAGCCTCTTTAAATTCTGTTGTCAATTTTAAAGGCTACATTTCAATTGTGATAGATACCTAGATCAACATTTCATATTCATATCATTTCAAGGTCATGATTTTTTTTATCATTACAGCCTAAGCAGACTTAAATAACGATGAAAATTACCAAAAAAAAAAAAATAAATTTAATTACACCTTTGTTAAAACTTTCTTTGAATTTCGTTTAGAAACACATGCATATGGTCCAAGTTTTGCAGTCCTTTTTAAAGGACAGCAAATTAACTGTTTTATTTCTTTTATGGAAGTAATTCAATTAGTTCGCGAAATTTTGATCATCCTTGTAATGAGTAAGATAAGACTAAAATGTTTTTTTGCGTATTTATTTATTAAGTTCAGATAAAATAGATACGTATCAAACATTGATAACCAGGATCAACCAAAAGCAGGGCCCAAGCTATTGCTATATTCGGCAGCTGTCATATCTATCAAAAAAAAAAAAAAAAAGAAAAAGAAAACATGATTTATTTATATTTTTGTATAATAAAGCCTTTTTATTTTATATATCGATGTTTTTAATATTATAAACACAGAAGTCCATATATAAGGAGACACGCACACACACAGAGAGAGAGAGAGAGAGAGAGAGAGAGAGAGAGAGAGCAAATTTTATGATATATTATTATATCTTGTTTTACAAGTTCCTTTAATATCTCAAAATGTATTGTCTATCTAACGTACATGTACGAGGGTCATTAAAAAAAAAACGTATGACCAAATTTGTTAGACATATCTAAACAATAAATCCAAATTAGGCGAATTAAAAAAAATCATATAAATCATGATATATATAAAAAATATCTAAGACTTAAGACTACCAAACCTTAAAATTGAGTAATTCTATAACAATACACTTTAAAATGTCTTTAGTCATATCTCTAATAAATGATACCTAAAGAACAAAAAAATTTAGTATTTTTATATCATTTCTGATGCAAAATTGCAATGTAATATACACTAGATAAAATTGCCAACGCAGTGGTACCACCAAAGATAATTCATATTTAACTTTTCAAAAATTTCTTATGACGTATTTGATAATAAAATTGTTACTAAAGTTTAAAGTAAGTCATTTAAATATCTTAACTGATAAATGAATAAAAACAATGTTAACTGAGGCGTACCCATCTCATAGAAGAGAAAGAGAAGATCATATTTCAAAGGGTCATATTATTCTCACTGCTTGAGTCGGCCTAGTAAACGTCGAAACGGAGATGCTCATATTATCTTTATAACTTTTAATTTCACGATATATTTACCGCTGATGCTTCCATTAACCGATTAAGCACTTAATTTTTGAGTCGAGGAAGGAATAATTCCTAACCCGATTGCACACAATTCAATTTTCACATTTAAAAGAGAAAAATAACGTTAAAATACCGAATATTATATGTAGTAGTTGTTTTTTTTTTAATTTTATATTTCTCTGATTGAAATACAAAAAAACATATTAAAAAAAATAAAGTAAAATAAAATAAAATAAAACAAGCTAGAACACCAAACAAATATTCAATTAAAATGCTATTGATCTGGAGGTAAATTACATTACTTCCGTTAAGCACGCACTCACCCACTTTCTCACAAGAATTTCATTGTGAGGGGATAAAAATTATAGAATACAAATTGAAAATTTGTCAACTTTTGACACTTACTTTTCCTAAGTTCAAAACAGCCTGCAGCGTTACATCTGTCTCCTTTACAACAGGCGTCACAAATACGTGTACCTTGATCACCGTGAATAACTCTACCGCGTCTTCCATGAGTTCCGTTTCTGCCATCATTTTCTACTATAGCATGACAAACCTATTAAAATAAGTTTCAAAAGATTAAGCAGTGTTTATTATTTAGAGTCTTTGCATCAACAAATGTAAGGCATAATTAATTAAATAACTATATATAAGATACAGAATCAAAATGAAAAAAAATAATGGAATTCACAACAGTTTCTCGATCTTGCTAAGATATGGCACTTTTTAAAATGATTCAATTTCATTAACAGACCTCCTTATTTTCTCAATTTCAAATTTCCTCTGATTTAGAGATCTCATTTTTCTTCCAGAACTATGAGAAGAATTTTCGTTTTTCTAGAAAATCAGGGGACAACATTCTTTGAAACATTCAATATTTTAGAGGAGCTGGGATTTAATTCTGCAAGTAATCCAAATTATACCCATATCTTCCTTTCTATGGAAGAAATTCTTCAAAATCATATGTCAGTTTTAATGCCCTGTTCACACGGAGAGTTTAATTCGAATTAAACGTAAGTTACTGCGAATTAAATTTGATTCGCGTTCACACGGAGAATTTAATGCGAATTAGTTTAATTCGAATTAGTTTACTGCGCATTAAATTACTTCGCATTAGCTCCGTGTGAACGCTAAGCGAAGCTAATTCGAATTAAATTTGACGCATGCGTAAGGGCAGAATTAAGTCACAGGCCACATGTCGATGGTCAAATATAGGTACTTGTGCTATTTTTGAGTGGAAAACAAAGGAAAATTAGGTAAATCACTAAAATGTGTACAGACACTATGACATTATGTCAAATGTATATCTGCTCTGCACAATATGACGTGATTTGTAAATGACGTCATAATAGCCTCACTGAATAGTCTTGTTGTAGAAATAAAATTATAATTCGCATTAGTTTACTTCGCATTAGCTGTCGTGTGAACGCAATTTAATTCGCATTATTTTAATTCGCATCATTTTACTTCGCATTAATTTACTGCGAATTAAACTCTCCGTGTGAACAGGGCATTAATATATTTTTATGTTCCCAACAACCAAATTCAATTTGAATTACCATACTTATACTGGATTCCTAAACTACATAAAATCACTACAAACAAAGATACATAGCGGGCTCCAGTAAATGTTCTACCAAGCCTTATTCTTTACTCCTCTCTAAAATATCCACAGCAGTACTAGTGAAGGAGAATTTCAGGAGTACTGTACAACAATATATTTGAGAAGTGGTGTAAATCAGATGTGGATACTTAAAAGCCCCAAAAAACTTTCAGAAAATTTGAAGTCACAATATTTTACCAAAATCAATAACATCAAAACATACGGCTTTTCAACTTTTATACAACCATACCCCACGACTGAAGTCCAGACTTCTTGACATAATAGGCAGCTGCTTTTTCATTAAAAATGGAACCCGTAAACTTACTTACATTGTCATTTGTCAATTGTTATTTTCAATTGTTGAAAAAACATTCTGATTGTACACACAAGTACTCCAAAGTTGATATTTAAAAAATGCTTGAGTTTTTGATTGACAATATTTTTGTAGTTTTTGGAGCTTAAATCTTCCAACAATCTGTCACAATTCCCCTGGGTTCCAATTGCGGCCCTTTATTGGCAGACCTATTTTCATATTCATATGAAGCAGAATTTATTCAAATACTTATACATAAGAAGAAATCACTTGCATGGCCTTCAACTCCACATTTAGATATATCGACGACGTATTATCAATAACAATAGTTGCTTCCATTCATATATCGACTCGATATATCCCAGTAAACTTGAAATAAAAGATACTGCAGAGTCTGACAAATCTGTTCCATACAGGGATGGGGTCAATTACATAGGAAAGTAATTAATTAAATTACAATTACTTTCCCAAAACCTTCAATTAAATTACCATTACCATTACAAGGATTTTGAAATGTAATTAATTAAATTACAATTACTTTGCAAATGTAATTAATTAAATTACAAATTACTTTAAGAAAAAACGTATAAAATTAAACAATGATAAATAGTCATGAACGCCTATTTATATTCATATATATTAAGTTACTTTTTATAACAATAAGAAAACATTGTTTAGATGTTAGTGAAATTTTTAAATATTGTGTCCCCTAACCTAGATCTATCAGGTTTAAAGATTTTTCTGCCACATTGATATTTTACACTGGGGTATTTGTGACAGGAATACATATTAGATACTTATTAAAAGCAAGTTCCAGGGCTTAATTGACCCTTTTTGGTACTCGGTCCTGTACCCTTTTAATTGTGAATTTTTAATCGAAAAAGTGGCCAAATTGGGAAATGTTGTTGACTTATATTTATTTGTTGATTAAAGAGTTAAATAGTGGACTTGTTCCCTATATACACATGATATATATCTTTAAAAATGATTAAAATTTCAAAAAATGTTATTTCTATGATTGTATAAACAGCATTAAAAAATGAATTTGGTCATTATTTGGGAATTGTTACCTGAATTGTAGGGGAAAAAAGTCAATTTTCAACTGGGACACGGTCCTTTACAGGACTTGGATGCTGTTTTACCTTAATTCATGTGTCCGTTTTTAAGCTTTCTGATATATTTATGCAATGGATGCGTTTTGCCTTGTTTCCTGATTTTTTTCATCATCCTAAGCTATATATCTCAAAATGTTCGTCTTTGACATATTGTGTGTCAAACTATCGTCTTCCCACAAATTTTTATTAAAATAGAAAAATTGGTGTTATAACACCAAATTATATATTTTCAAAAAGATCTGTGGGAAGACATAGTCAATGTGTGTGGACTAAACTACCCTTAGGTAAAGTCAAAATGAGTGTAAAATCTCTATTTAAGTTAAGTGTCAATATGTACATGTGCATGACCCTAGGGCACTTATTAGCACCTGTTAATCACTTCTAACACAAGCTGTAGGTATGGCAAACGGTGATTCATGGCAAACAAAGGATTAGAAGCCATTGGACTAGATATCTTAAGTGTCAGTTCATAAACAACTTAATTGAAATTATTAATTTTATTTGTACATTATAATCAAGGAGATAAATATGATTAAAAAGTTTTGAAGAAAATGCATTTTAAAGAGAAAACAACAATTCACTAATTAAAGGAAATATATAATTTTTCAAATTTATTGTAGAACATTTTGTCCAAAAAATCAGTTAACCTTTCTTGAATAAAGTGTATGGGATTTGAAGGGGAGGGGGGCTATTTCTCATTTATTAAACACCAGTGTAATTGAATGTAATTGAAAAGTATTTATGGATTACATGCTTTTCTTTAATTGTAATTAATTAAATTACAATTACATGTAATTGAAAATTTGGCCAATTACACATTACTACCAATTACATCGAAATTTGTTATTAATTACTGTTAATTACCATTACACATTACCATTGCCCCATCCCTGGTTCATATTTGGATATTTTATCAGAAAAAGCGTTAATGGTAACCCAACAACAAAAATGTATGATAAACGTGATGATTTCAACTTTCCCATCGCCAACTTCCCTTAATTATGTAGCAATATACCCTTATCACCTGCATCTGAAGTTTATGTCTCCCAGTTGATTCGATACGCATGCTCTACATACGAACAAGACAAGGCACGTTATCGACAAACAAGTTGATAAACACATTTTGATGAAACAATTATCTCAACAGTCTGCTTTGAAGTCAACATTTCGCAATTTTACGGGCAATACAATGACCTTGTCAGCAAATACAATCTATGATTAAGTGGAATGTTGACTGACGTTTTTCGTACTAAAAGTTAGACCATTATTTACACAATGAATTGTCTACGAATTTTTCCGTTTCCCCGATCATGACAAGGACCACACAGCGGGTGTGACCGGTAAACAGGGGATACTTACTCCTCCATGGCACTGATCACACAGCGGGTGTGACCGGTAAACAGGGGATACTTACTCCTCCATGGCACTGATCCCACCTTTGATGCTTGCGCTGCTCCCGATTGTATTGTTTTAATGGACTTTTGAGCTTGATTACTTTTATTATTTCCTCATTTCATTGTATAGTAAAAAAGACCATTACTTGATTATTTTGATAATTCTACCTAACTGAGGAGAGTAAAATGTCAACTTTTTGAATATTTTCATCAGATTTCAACTTTAAAATCATAATGCGACTTCTCGAATATGACACAGAAACTATAGTTTGAAAAGCGGAATAAAAGCGGCCTTAATCTACTATGCACGTCATAACTAACACAATTTACTTTATAATTTAAGCAAAGTTGTTTTTTTTTACCTTATAAAAATGTGCTTAAAATCTGTTTGATTTTAGGTAGGCTTCTCTTGTACAATGACAGAAAAAGTATGGTTCTCTATCATTTCAAATTTAACTGTGGCACAAGATTTACGCCAATTGCCAATATTCGCGGTCATTTCACGACCATATTCGCGAAGAAACCACTGAATTTATTTAAAAACACAACTTTTCTGAATCACAAATTTAAAGTACAAATGGTATTAATTTTTATTTGGTAAATTGAAAATATATTCAATAATAAAAGCAATAAATTGATATCGAATAAACATGGTGTAAAACAAAAATTAGAATATTTCCAATATGTATGTCTACAATTATTCTCTTATAGAATCTGAAAGTAATAGTACTAGAAATAACAAGTTTTAAGTGTTTTCTGGTAGCTAGGTAACACAATCAACCAAAGTACATCTATATATTTGCAATTAATGGTCTCAGTTGACTAAAGTTTCGTACATGATTACGATACAGGTATACGATGTTTGACTCGCGGTGTCAATGCAATTTTAAAGACGTGGTTATCTATAATAAAGTTAAGTAATTAATTGGTTTTTAAATATTTTGCAATTACTGGGAATGTGAAAAAATGGCTTCTCTCTTTTCATTCATGTGTGAAGTCCAGCGAGGTCTAGACTAGATAATTGATTGTGCAAGCAAGAAATAGGCCCTCATTAGAGAAATTAACGGTTTAGCATTAGAAACTGAAAACGGTACATAAATTGGAAGTTCATTTTGAGATCATTAATCTTCCTGATCGACGACGATCTTACTTTGGCGCTAATATTTTACTATGGTGGAAATATCGCACTGATTTTTTTTACCGTGCCAGTACGGAATTTAACTGTGGCGGGGCCGCAACGTTAAACGGCCCATGGAGAACCCTGAAAAAAAAGGTTTGACTTGCGAACAATTTGAGTATAATTTGGGTCTTATTGTCAATCATTCTCTCTCTCTCTCTCTCTCTCTCTCTCTTTGGAAGCTTTAACTCATAAAAAACACGTGTTTATCTTAAATCTTGTAAAAATAATATGAATATGAGAGACATTGTCAACGTATTTTTTAATGATCCTCGTAAATCATGCAGAGTGATTGAGGTGATATGTGTACCTACCCTCACTGCACATATTGTCGTACCTGTTGCACGACAATACCTGGCAATGCTTCCATATAAAAATGACTAATCATTGCTTTGCTTTCTTGAGAAGATTTGTAAAGAATTGTCCTTTACATTTATATGTAAAACTTTGATCACCCAATATGACCTCACCCTTGACCAGGGGGTTATGATTTGAACAAACTTGAATCTACCTGAGGATGCTTCCATATAGATATGACTAATCATGGGCTTGCTCTTCTTGAGAAGATTTTTAAATATTTACTGCATATATTCCTATGTAAAATTTGAATAAATTTGAGTGTACACTATGTAAAGAAGCTTTCACATAAGTATCAACACTTTTGGCTAAATAGTTCTTGAGAAGATTTTCAAAGATTGTTTACCTATATATTCCTTTGTAAAATTTTGATGACCTACTGTAGCCGCACCTTCCCTCCGGGGGTTATAATTTGAACAAAATTGAATCTACACTTTATAATGAAGCTTTCACACAAACAAGGGCTGTTCGGAAATTATTGAGCCAGTGTGTTTATTCACATTTTCATAGTGAAAATTGGAATGTACGAGGGTCATTCAAAAAATACGTAGACAATGTCTCTCGTCATCATATTAGTTTTACAAGATTTAAGATAAACATGTTTTCATATATAAAAACATTCAATCTGTTAATGTGTAAAGTTTCATTCCAATTGGTTAAATGGAACTCAATTTTAAAAGCAACATCACGGAGCACGTTAAACAATACTGTAACGTCCAAAACAACGTCGAGAAAGTGTCTCAGAATTACTTTGCCTTTTCATTTCACACACGATTTGTAGCGTCTTATTCATTCATAATAACGTATCCATAAGTTTGCTAACAATTGTTCGAGTAGCTTAAGTTAGAGCTGTCAGTGTTTTCAAATTCTTTACCGCATGACTCTGCTTTCACAAATTCCGCAACAGTGAAGCGCACATCACGTTTCATGACGTTACTAACTTTTTTTTGACCAGAGTTTTAACTATAATCCATTTCTTCGTAGACCGTCTATTGTCCGATTCAAAGTGTCTACCACTCAAAAGCTGTCTTTCCATGTATGCACAACGTATGCACGGCTCATTTTTCATATATTTCATGGTTCCTCCAGCATTTACAGAGTTTGTTTTAGAGGATTCCCGAATGCAAAGCAAAATTTTAACGCCACTCTCTGTTCTGACGTCCTTTGAGTTGTCGGTTTTTTTTTTTTTTTTTTTTTTTTTTTTTTTTTTTTTTTTTAATAAAGTCTGTCTTTTTAATCTTTTAAATGAACCAATGTATTACATCACATTTTAAAACCTGAAGAAATAGAACAATACTTAATTTGAAAATTTAATTTCATTTAAGCACCATTTGTTAGAGGTGTAGGTGGTAAGGCGATGGTAAAACAGCCAATAAAAAGTAGATTTATATCCGGGACCATGAATACCCTCGAGCATAAAAAACCCTGTTTGCCGGAAAACGGCGGTTTTTTTTTTTTTTTTTTTTTTTTTTTTTTTTTTTTTTTTTTTTTTTTTTTTTTGTTGTTGTTGTTCTTTTATATTCTTTTGACTATCCTTTGGGAATCATTTTTGGACTCTTATTTTTCGGACTTTTCTTACCTTTGGATTCTAGTTTTCAGCATTGAATATATTTGACTAAACTTAAAAACTTTTGTTACTATAAGTGCGTTGGTCTATTCTGATGACATTCCAAGGATTATAATTAAAAATCGGTACGATCACGGTGTCTTAATAAACTTTTGGAAAAGATACAAACATCTCTTTTTTATTGGCTTACATCACCCGGGTCACTCAGGTGACCTATTGCTATTTGTTTTGTCCGTCTTCGTGTGCCTTCTGTCGTGCGTGGTGGACATGCGTTAAAGCTACATATTGCATATTTGAGCGAAAAGATTATAATACGAGATTGAATGTAAATATACATGATATAATGTTATTCACGTTCAAATTAAAAATTTTCACCGATTTTGAACTCGAATAACCTCACGTGTTTCTATAATTAAATTGACTTTAAATGTGTCTTTTATATAAATGTGGAGTCGGTAAATAAATCGGTTATTGTTTAATTTTGTGATATCTTTGAAACGCGGTTGATTTAAATTGTGTAATTTACAGAAAAGTCCTAAACAGTGCGACATTTAACTCCGGACACGACATTGTCCAGACTTTTTACTACCATTTCTAATTGTGATGTCCAAAAATAAATTATAGCACTTGGTAGGATTTCCTAGCAGTATCACAGGGTCTAAAATTGAACTCACAAACATCTCTTTTTTTAAGATATGAATTCCTAAAAGTCAGAATCCCATGGGAGAATGGTGGGATTCTTAGTCCTAACAACTATCCCATCTTTCTCCCATGGGAGAAAAAGTGTCAGATGGGATATTTTCTCCCATTGGGATTTTTCTCCCACAAATTTGCTCAGATGGGATAAATTCCACGGATATTGACAATGAGTCATTTTCTCCTATACACTGTTAAACATGAGATATATCCCATAGATTATGATAATGATATCTCACTCATCATAATCTATGGTGTAAACCCCATGTTTAACAATGTATGGGAGAAATTGACTCATTGTCAATACCCATGGGATTTATCCCATTTAAGCAAATTTGTGGGAGAAAAATCGCAAAGGGAGACAGTATCTCATCTGACACTTTTTCAAAAGAAAAAAATTAATCAGCAACACATGGTACAGCTTGCATATTAATGTACCTCTGTTCTGTTTTTTTTTTTTTTTTTTATTTATTTATTTAAAGAATTTTCTCAATGTATGAATTTGTAAATCTTTAATTGTTTTTGTTAACGTTGTACCTTACTTTGATTCAGGGTCATGATATGCGCATTATGTGAATCTCATGGAGCTGTTTTCAGATCATAATGATCTTCTGTGGCCTTCTGCTCTTTTCAATCAAAGTACTGACAGTACTAAGGAGCACTAAGGAAAGATTGATTGATTGATTGTATATTGTTTTACGAGAAATTTTCACTCATATAGAGACGTCACTATATACTGGTGAAGGGCTTCAAGTTTAGACCTTTACTCGGCACTCAGGGCCATTAAGCAGTGAGTGATCTTCATCGTGCAAACGCTTGCCGTAACACGGGGCCTCGGTTTTTAAGGCCTCATAAAGGACCGCAACTTTCACTATAAAGTGCCGAGCGTCTATTAAAATATTTCGTCATTATTTGTTTTGAGTATATCTTTACTTCTGGAACTTTAAATTTTATTTTAACGAAGTTACGGATAGCGATCACGTGAAATTACACGTGAATTCTAAACTAAGAATTTTTTGGTCCGCTTATTCCGGAAATGCGACTATTTCAATATGGCGGACTGCAGTTGTAAACAGCGTGCTCCGAGAAAAGTTCCCGGGAATACTTACAGGAAAGCTCAGCAGTAAAGGTAGATCAAGTAAATCAGAGCGAATGAGAGAATATAACGTCAACAAACAGGACAAAAATTATAAAACTTTTTTTATGGAATGGAATATCCGTATACACATGTCGCAAACGACTTCCACCCCTATTCCAAAGCAGACGACACGGCTGATGTAGATCATATACTGACATCAAATGGGACGAAGGACGAAGAGTTGAGCTGAAGACCAGTTTATATGCTTACAGCCACAAGATGAAGGCAATTGTGTTGATTTTTTCCAACTTTAAAAACGTTGTGGACTCGGTACTTTATTGTATCAATACACTGGGCCTAAACGCGACTGATAGTACTGTACTGTATGTGGATTTACCAACACTAGGAATACGATAGAGAGGCCTTTGATATCAACTGAAAAGTAGCTCTTGGTAAGTCAAATAAATATTAACATGATGTACATTCCCTTTCAAACTTCTGTCATAATTGTAATTCAGCATGGATATAAAAACTCAGTGCATGTAAGGAACTGCCATTTGATTGGGGGGGGGGGGGGAGGGGGGGGCAAATTTTATGGGTGTCAGATTATTTATTAACATGCCAGTGAAGGACAGATTATTTATTTTTTATTTCCAAGATGATTGGGGACAGATTATTTTTTGTTTTTCTTCACTGGAAAAAAGTTTGAAAAGGTGGTACATATTGAAACTGTTTGCATGTTGTTTTCTGGTCTGATAAAATTCAATCCTTTATTTTACTACTGCTGCATAGTTAGAATATTGGTCAGGCAGCACGGGTATTTCTCTTGATAAGTCCAGTTTCTGTATAATATTTTCTAGTTAAAAATTGATTTTCCAGTCAACCATTATTAAATTTTGTTTATGCCGGTATATATTTATTTGATCTATTATTTTTTTCAACCAACTTGATGGTACATTCTGGTATGGGACCAACCCATGTAATAAATTTTTCAGCACCTTTAACACTCCAACTATGGTGTCACCACATTAAAGAAAAAGATATGTCGGCCTCTATTGTACAACCAAGCCAGGGAATCTTATTGGATAGCTAGAGACGAAGAATCCTAAACCGGACCAGTTGGAATGCAGTTTTGATGCTGAATAGCCAACCAGGTGGTCTTGCTGTTAGTACACTGTATAATAATAGTGATACTGGTAAAGTCATCATTTGAATTCTGTTATGCCAAATTTAAATATTTACATTCAATATGTATTTTTCTTATAAAGTGTGAGGAAAGCTATGGCATTCAAAACACCATAACACGGACAGGGGGTCAAAAGGTTAAAGTATGCGTTTTATTTTGACATAACAAACGTTGAACGCTGTGGAAGTGCAACGTCATAAGCGAAAATCAAAATTCACGCTCACATTGAACAGAAGCTGTTGCAACGGCCCTTCCATTAATAATAACTTACCCGAAGGATAATTCATGGATTTTGAAATATAAATCATATTTGCAGTCAAAGCAAGGAGTTGAAAAATGTAAATATAAGCATTGAATCATTATTTTTTGAAAGATATAGTCTCATAACTGCAACGGTGTGTGCAAACAAAGTTTCATAATGCGCTAACGCGCGTTCTCAATATGTTTGCACACCCCGTTGCAGTTATGAGACTATATCTTTCAAAAAATAATGATTCAATGCTTAATAAGTGTAGAAAATTGGCAATTTATGGGGTGTAAACTTCTGCAACTTATATACATGTACATATACATGTGTATATAAGTTGCAGAAGTTTACACCCCAAAAATTGCCAATTTTCTACACTTATTATGCAACTTAAAATGTACATATACATGTTCACTGAAATTCTATATATAGGATATATACATTTTGGGGAGTATATTCTGATGTGGACACCAGATAATAATGTTAAATTTTGTATTTCAGATAAGTTCATCAAGTAAGGTGTATAAGATATATGAATGTGAGGTCCAGACCATTCATGCTGATAATGATTCAACTACTGCAGCTCGACTAAAGAATGACTTTCCATTTCTTCCAAAAAAGCAGGACAAGAATCACTTGATGAAACTGAACTAATAAAGACTATTCATATTATCTCTTGTTTGAGTGTTACATCTGAAGTGGTAACAGACCACACCACATACAGACTTTTATTCATTTTTCATGTATAATCTACTCTGTGAGTGTTATGTCGGATGTGGTAACAGACTGCTCCACAGGTAGACTTTATTTAATATTTCATGTATAATGTACTATGTGAGTGTTACATGTATGTCAGGTGTGGTAATAGGCTGCTGCTGACAATCCTTTTTTCAAAAAATGTATGCATAATCTACTGTGCAAGTGTTATGTTGGGTTCAGTCAACATATAGACTATTCTTTATTATGCATAATCTACTATGTGAGTGAGTGTCAAGTTCGTTAATCGGCTGCTCCACATATTCATGTAACTCTTCATTTCATTTAACATATGAAATGTCCTGCATGAAGTGTTAAGTCAAGTGCAGTAATGGGCTCTTCTTATGTTGTCATTTTGTTAATTTTTATATATAATTTATGTATGTCTCAGATCAAGGTCCCTGTTACAATATATTTTTCTTAGACGTATGTTATTATTCTACCTGGTCGTATATGTTTGATTGAATAAAATTACTTTTGTTCATTAATTGCTGATCATATTTTTTCAATGATATTCTTTTTATTCTATGCAATAGAATTATTCGATTGTGCAGTGCTATGTCAAATATATATTTTTTAGTCTCAGTATGCATGGTCAAGATGTCTTTTTTCTGACAAAGGTGCATATATTTGACATGTTAATATAAGTAATTAGGTTTTTTTTTTTTTTTTTTGTTTCTTTTTTTGACATTGCAATGAAAAAAATGCTAATAATAGTCATATTTATTTGATTGGGAAAATTGAAATACTTCTATTCAATCCTACTTCTATTCAAGTGGAATATAATTTAAAATTGACATAAAATAAGATTTTTGTTTACCAATTAAATATCGTATTGAGTCAAATTCTTGTTTTGTATTTTTTTTAAAAGCACACCAATTTTGATTCTTATTTTCAAATCTGGAAAATGGGGTGGGGTGGAAGGGGGGAAGGGGGGAGGTTGGACCAATTGGTACCTTTAGTTAATTAGCCCTCAATGTAGCAAGATTTTTGAGTGAGGAATAGTATTGGACAAATTTTTCACATAATGATATTTTAAAAAAAATCTAATCTATTTGAACAGTTTTTTTTAGATCTTGTAAAGAAAATATAGAATTTGTTTGCATGAAAGTAATCAAAATTGTTAATGTTGAGGAGTTTTCATAATTGTTTTCCTTTAAAATTACATTTCTAATTAAGTAATCTATTGTTGAAATATAAATTCATATTTTAATTTTGTTTAGGAATAATTTTAAAAATAAAGCACATATTAAACATTTTTATATGGATTATTTCAATATTGGATAAATTATGAGTTTTATAGTGAGGGGAGAGAGGAGGTAACTCATCATGTCATTACTCTATGATTTCTCCTAATGTCATATAAATATTTTCATTAATCATTAGTAATTGTTTTGTACTTCTGATTTATTTCTTCAATTGTTTTTTTCCCTAATTTAGTTTGCAATTTTTTAATAGCACTTCAATCATTATTCTTATTTTCATGATGGGAAAACAAAAGGGGGTGGGGTAGTTGTGGACCATTTGGTACCTTTATAAGCCCTCAATGTGACCAAGATTTTTTGAGTGAAGAATGGTATTGGACAAGTCTTTCATATAATAATAAAAAATAAAAATTCTATTGGACAAAATTTTAAAGAATTAAAAAAGTGTCAAATTTGTGTGCCCTGAAAATAGTCCAACAATTTGTTGAATTTAAAATGTTTTATAAGCACTATTGTCTTAATTTATCTCTGTTCAGACAATCAATTGTAAAAATAAGTTTACATTATCGAATTTGTTTAAAAATAATGTTTAATATTGAATGCATATTGCAAAATAAATTTTTTATGGGCAATATATATGTTGTATTATGATTTTTGGAGTGACTGGAAAGGGGAGGTAACTCATTACCCCCTGGTTCCGTAATTAACCCTCAATGCCATGTTCATATTTCCACTAAATGTTCATTACACATTCCTTTGCACCATGTGAAAATTTCAGCAAAATCTATTGGGAGGTATTTTTGGGGCCAGGTGTCTTAGCTACCTTAATCTAATCAATATATTATTATGTAAAGCCATTTTATACATGTATGTATATAATTCGACTGGACATTGGGCACCATGCCTTTATGTCATCTCCTAGAGGGTCAAGTTTTCAAATGCTTAGAACAATAGAATACAAAGATTGATAATGAAATACTAGTAGTCAATAATAGACAATGAGTAGTGCATTATCAACTATATCAACGCAGATGACTAAACAAGAAAGAAAGAGAGTAAAAATTGTTGAATTATACATAGGAGGATAACTCAGTTTATAAACAATATTAAGGAATAAAGATCTGAAAGAGTGCAAACAAGAGTGCTGAGTGATTATTTTCACGATCAGACTTTGGTGGCAGACAGTGGCTCTATTCTTGATTACATCCATGCACAGTGATAAAATCAGGTAGTATTGTGTTATATAACGGTATTAGAAGTAACTTTTGTATCAAAGAATAACCATCTGAATAAATGTGAAACATATATCAATTCAAAACAGCAAGGATATTGCGAATAAAGATGCGTAAATGTAAATACACCTGTCATGGATTATCCGCGAGTTTATGTAACGTTAACTTTGTTGTGACGTCATAATACCTTACGTTACGTTTCTATAGATAACAACAAGTCTCAAATAAACCACTATACGAATAAGACGTCTTTCATTTCATTCCACAACATTTTGGTGCCGTGACCGACGGAATTCTATGTAGTGTACATACAATGGAAGGAAGACTAAAAGCTATACGAGCAGGCAACAGATCAGCAGTTACAAAGCCATTTAGACAGTTTTTGGACTTGAAGGAAAATCCAGCCAGTGAAGAAATTACCGAGGAAATCAACATAATTAGAAAGTCTCTCGCGCTGAAAAGGCAGACCCTACAAGAATTGAACGACCGCATATTGGATATCCTATCTGAAGGGGACATCGAAACAGAAATCGCAAATACAGATGAGTACATGTATGAATTAGACTGTAAAATTAGGCAAACTGAAAAATTTACAGAAAAAATTCCATGTAAAACTTTGAACGCCAATGCTGAGTGTTTCATACCCGCCACAGAAATTTATGATAATAACGTTAACACATCAGCTACAATTAACTCAAGTGAAACGGCTTGTGAGAATATTTTGAACAATGTTCCTGCCTCTGATCTCAATGCACAAAGTAGCCAAGAAAATGTTTTGTCATTAACATCCCAACACGCCACGAATAATCACCGATTACCAAAGTTAGATCTTCCGCACTTTTACGGAGATGTCTTAGAATGGAATACATTTTGGGATTCTTACGAATCAACGATTCATTGCAATCATACTTTGACGCCAATTCAAAAGTTTAGCTATCTCAAAGCTCAATAACGCGACACAGCAGCACAAACAATAGCAGGATTTGCGCTTACAAATGCTAATTACGAAACGGCAATAGACTTGCTCAAAGAACGATTTGGTCAGCCACAGAAAATTATTAACGCTCATATGAGAGCACTCATCGAACTTCCTGCCCCCAGAAATGATGCCATTAGTTTAAGAAATTATGGAGATTTCTTGGAATCTCATGTCAGGAGATTAGAGTGTCTAGGACAAAGACAAGAGATGTTTGGAGCATTACTTATTCCAGTCATAATCAACAAGCTACCAACTGAAATTAGGAAAAACATTGCACGTGAGTACGATGGTGACAACATTTCACTACAAAATCTTCGTAAAGCTATCAGCAAAGAAGTCAAAACCCTTGAATCAGGCCAGAAGATTTCACGCAACAGCAATGTTTCTTACCGGAGCCTCAAAGAAACAACGCAACGTTCATTATTCACGTAATCAGAAAACAAGAGAGTCAACTCCTCATGTTGAAACAACAGAGAAGAAGAGCCGCCCATGCATTTATTGTTGCACAGAGAATCATTTTCCAGGGGATTGCAAGAAAGTTACAGACGTAAGTGCAAGATTCGACATCTTAAAACGGAAGAAATTATGTTTCAACTGCTTGGGAAACAACCGCGCCTCAGATTGTAAATCCCGCAACAGGTGTAAAAAGTGTCAGAAAAAACACCACACAAGTATATGCGACATGAAACTAACGAGGGACAGAGACGAGCCCACCAAATCAACAAGTGTCAACAATGTAGAAACGAGCAAGAAGTCAGAAACCAAAGTACTGAACGTTGAACATCGACCTACAAATGTTTTACTGAAAACAGCCATTGCCCCGGTGAGTCATGAAAATCAGACAACCGATGCTAATATCTTATTTGATAAAGGATCGCAAAGATCGTTCATAACAGAAAATACTCGCAAATGAGTTAGAAATCACACAAAGGAAATCTGAAGCAATTAAACTAGCTACTTTTGGGGAAAATGGAAGTGGTCAGTATCTAGATAGTGCAAACATCGATTTGATAACCGACTCGGGAGAATTGATTGCTATTAATGTTCTGATAGTACCATCCATAGCAAGCCCTCTAACCAGCTACCACTCTTCTGAAGTAAAAAGACTACCATACCTTCAAGGACTCAAATTAGCACATCCGGTTTCAGCTGACAGCGAATTTGTAATTTCGTTTTTAATTGGAGCAGATCATTACTGGCGAATTGTAGAAAACCAAGTCAAACGGGGACCGGGACCAACTGCTGTGAAGTCGAAGATTGGATTTCTGCTTTCAGGACCAACTTCTCAATCATCTTAGCTTGTACAGACAGTGTCAGTGATCACATATACAACGTTATAGCTATGCATACGTCAATAGAACAAGCACTGGAACGCTTCTGTGAATTAGAGAACATTGGAATTACGGACACACCAGATAAGAACGAGTCCAGTGATAAAGTCAAGATGTACCAAGATAAATGCATCGAGTTTCGAGACGACAAATACTACGCCAAGTTGCCATGGAAACATGTCCATTCTGAGCTACCATCGAATTATGGAATTGCACTGAAAAGAACCCAAAGTACTATCAACAGACTGAGTAGCAACCCAGAACTTTTGAAGAAATACAGTGAGATAATCGAGGAACAGGAACGAAAAGGATTCATAGAAAAGGTTCCAGAGGATACAAAAACGTCTTCTGTGGTACATTATATTCCACACCACTATGTCAAAAAAGATTCCAGCACCACACCTATCAGGATAGTGTACGACTGTAGCTGCAGCGAATCACGTGACAAGCCGAGCCTTAACGACTGCTTGGATTCAACGCCACCCATCTTAAATGATTTGACATCAATTCTGACAAGATTTCGATTACACGAATTTGCTGTAACCACTGATATTGAAAAAGCATTTCTGCACGTTGGTTTACATGAGAATGACCGAGATGCAACGAGATTCCTTTGGTTGAAGGACCCGAATGATCTCAACAGTTCATTAGTGCATTACCGTTTCAAAGCAGTGCTGTTTGGAGCCACTTGCTCCCCATTTATTTTAAATGCGACAATTCTGAAGCATCTACAGAACAAGAACTCTACAAGTGCAGGTATTCTGAGGAGAGATCTGTATGTGGATAACGTGATATCCAGTTTTGAAAGTGAAACTGATGCTATTGAGTACTTTCGGGAATCAAGGAAGATCATGATGGATGCAGGAATGAAACATGGGCATCAAACAGTAAGCTACTTCACACAGAAGCCATGCATCATGGATTACACGACTCGGACGATGTAATAAAATTACTAGGATTACGCTGGGACCCAATGAACGACAAACTGTCATTTGCGAAACGAGAGATACCAAAACTTGAGACCGTTACAAAGAGATTGATACTACAATACTCATCACAAATATACGACCCACTTGGTATCCTGAGGCCAGTCACGGTCAGAGCCAAGATATTGTTACAGTCACTTTGGAAACAAAGGTATGAATGGGACAACCCAGTTCCAGATGAAATTTGTAAGACTTGGAATTTTCTTGCAAATGATCTGAACATCGCATCATCAGTTCAATTTCCAAGGAAATATTTTAACAAGGTGGACGGTGAAACAACACTACACATCTTTGCAGACGCTAGTACAAAGTCTTATGGAGCTGCTGCATATATCTGCAACAGAAGCAAATCAAATTTAGTCATGGCAAAAAATAGAGTTGCACCACTTAAATCACTCACACTTCCACAGTTAGAATTGATGGCAGCACTAATTGCCGCAAGACTAGGAAATCACCTGCAAAACTCATTACCAAAGAATGAATATTGTCTACTGGTCAGACAGCCAAATTGTGTTACACTGGTTATCTAGCAAAAAACTGTTGAAAAAATTTGTGGCAAACAGAATATTCGAAATTTGCGAATTATGTAGTGCATTTACATGGAAATACTGTCCAACACATGACAACCCTGCTGATCTACTGAACCGAGGACTTGACGCAACTTCATTTATGAACAGTGCCTTATGGAAACATGGTCCATCATGGATTTACAACAGAGAGGCATGGCCATGTTGGAACCCACAACCGACCTCAGTACAATCTGTAATGGAGACACAAGAGAAATGCACGACAACGTCAAACGACCTTACTACTAAACCTGAAAACATTCTGAACATCATCGACGTATCAAGATTCAGCGTTATATAAAAAAAACTACTACATGTAGTTGCATTTGTATTACGATTTGTAAAAAATTGTCGAGTTCACACATACGACAGGGAATTCAACAGTTTAACATCCGAAGAGCTGTACAGAGCCGAAAAGAACTTAATAAAAGGATGTCAAAAGAACTCATTTTCCGAGGAGATTATGAAAATGAATTCCAATGGAGCCAAACCATCTCTTATCAGACAACTTCGTCTTTTTCTTGATACTGATGGATGCATACGCTGTAGAGGTAGGATTTGCTATGCCGAAATAGACAACGAGACAAAGAACCCTTATTTACTTCCAAAGAAGGGCACTGTTACACATTTGATCATCAGAGACGCTCATCAGCGGAGTGGCCATTCTGGTACGAATGCGACAGTGTCATACATCCGACAAAAGTTTTGGATACCAGCAATCAGACAGGCTGTAAATTCTGTCACTCGGAATTGCGTAATTTGCAGAACTGTAAATGGAAAACACTATTCCTCACCAGAGCTACCGCCTTTACCCTATTTTCGTACAGAGGAATCAGCGCCATTCACTACTACGGGAGTAGACTTCACAGGAGCTTTATTCGTTAAGGAACGGAACCGAAGACAATCCAAAGCTTATATTTGCCTATTTACATGTGCTAATACAAGAGCAATTCATCTAGAGACAGTCAATGATTTATCCGAACAGTCATTTTTACGGGCGTTCCGTAGATTTGCAAGCCGAAGGTCATTGCCTAAGATAATCATCTCAGATAATGCGCCAACTTTCAAGTCGCAGCGAATTACCTGCAACAACTGTTTGAATCTAAAACTATTAAAGAAGAACTCGCAAATATAGGAGTTAATTGGAAATTCATTCCAAAGGCAGCTCAATGGTATGGAGGCTTTTGGGAACGACTCATAGGAATAACCAAATCCACACTGAAGAAAATAATCGTTCATACATCGATTTAGAAACCTTATAAACTGTAGTCACAGAGGTTGAAGCGATCGTAAATGACCGTCCGTTAACATACGTTTCATCGAACCTCGAGGATCCAGAGCCATTAACACCATCACATTTGCTGTACGGAAGAAGACTGACTTCCTTACCATACCCAACAGAGGACCCAGAGAATTCAAACGACTGTCATTCATTGACTTGTCGTCGTCTAAACCAACGATTGGATAATCAGAATACTATTTTAAATCACTTTTAGAGCCGCTGGAAGAGAGAATATTTGACATCACTGAGGGAGTACCACACAGCAAATGGAAACAGGTCGCAGAATATTAAAGTCGGTGACATTGTCCAAATCCATGAGGAGAAACCTCGGATCATGTGGAAACTAGCTGTCGTGGAGGAACTCATACAGGGGAGAGACGGATTCGTCAGAGCTGCCACTTTACGGACCAAAAATGGACTTACCAATAGACCAATTTTGAAACTATATCCAATCGAAGTGAATGAGAACGAACTTCAAATACAATCTTCTGATCGAGTATCAAAAACAAAAGCCAAAGAAAGAATCCGTGAATGGACCTCTTAATTTAATGATTATGAACATGCTTTTTATTTCAATGGAACTGTTAATTTAATATGAGCTTTTCAAAATTTTACTATTCATTTTTGGTGCCCGGAGTGTCATGGATTATCCGCGAGTTTATGTAACGTTAACTTTGTTGTGACGTCATAATACCTTACGTTACGTTTCTATAGATAACAACAAGTCTCAAATAAACCACTATACGATTAAGACGTCTTTCATTTCATTCCACAACAACACCTAAGAAGTAGTTTCCTGCAACTAAATTTCCCGTGCGCGAAAAAATTACATTTCCCATTTCCGATTTTTTTTAAATACATCTTCCATGTGTTCTTCAAAAGGTGCTTAAATGAGGGAATTAATTTACTATTCAAAATTTGGGGGAGCAAAAAAATAAATGTAAAGCAAAAAATAATGATAAAAGTAATACAATAAAAACGAAAACGAACATTAATCGATCTAAAAAAAAAATAAACCTACAAAAAATACAAATCTGTGCAAAGTGCATAAAACACTGACCTACGGAAATTCCAGAGGCGGTATTATGTATATAAGATTAATAAGCATCCGCTGGCGACCGACCACACCTACTGTGAGCCATATTAAAAGAAGAAAACACTTGCTGTGGCGTTCAACTCGACGTTTAGATATATCAACGACGTATTGTCAATTAACAATGGCTATATTCATTCTTATGTCGATACGATATATCCTGGTGAACTTGAGATAAAAGATACCACAGAGTCTGACACATCTGTTTCATATTTGGATATTTTACTTGAAAAAGACGTTAATGGTAATCTAACAACCAAGCTTTATGATAAACGTGATGACTTTAACTTTTCAATCGTCAACTTCCCTTACTTATGCAGCAATATACCTTCATATCCTGCATACGGGGTATATATCTCTCAGTTGATTCGATACGCAAGAGCATGCTCTACGTATGTACAATTTCTAAAACGAGGTAAATTATTGACAAATAAGTTGATGAAACAAGAATATCAGCTGTCTCGTTTAAAGTCATCATTTCGTAAGTTCTATGGTCGATACAATGACCTTGTCAGCAAATACAATTTATAATTGAGTTAAATGCTGACTGACGTTTTTCATACTAATTGTTAGGCCATTATTTACACACTGAATTGTTGACGGATTTTTCCGTTATTTCCCGATCATGACAAGGAGCACACGGCGGGTGTGACCGGTCGGCAGGGGATGCTCACTCCTCCATGGCACCTGATCCCACCCCTGATGTTTGGAGGTTCGTGTTTGCTCTGCTCCTATTTTGTATTGTATAATGGACTTTTGAGCTTGAATACTGTTCGTTATCTCCATATATTTCATTAATTGATCAGATAGACGGAAAAATAGTTAAATTTAGTATTAAAACAAATAAAGCCTAACAATTGGTATGAAATATAACAGTCAAAATACGATCCAATAATATATAAATAGTGCACGTTTTTGAGGGTAACAGTTGAAATTGACACCCCAAGGAAAACCATTGTCAACCGACGCGTCAGCGGAGGTTGACAATGGTTTTCCGAGGGGTGTCAATTTCAACTGTTACCCTCAAAAACGTGCACTATTTATTTCATTATACTGAATGTCTTATTGATTTCGGATGTCATAAAAAAAATTCGGAAATCGTCGTTTAGTTCACGCTTAAAAAGCTTTCAAACTCCCCGCTACTATTTTTCTCAATAAGAAAGCTTCGGAAAAGATTTACCAACCTCTTTCTTGTTTGTTTGCTACTCAAAAAGTCCATTATCATCTAAAGTTCGCACTTGCAAGGATGTTTCGTCTGTCGTTTGCTGTTTTCAAGTAAGCTACATCGGACGCAAGCTTTTATTGACGTCGTTTATTCGGCTTCTTTCAAACGCACAACTGACGTTTTGAGAATTCTATGGTGAACCGTACGCGCATTATTTGAACGCATGTGACATTTTCGTAATGTTACCCGTTGTTAAGTGTGTTGCTAACGCTGAGGGTAACATTACGGATTGTTAAATTCGTCTTAGCCAATCAGATTTTAGTATGTAACATGAAAGTATAATAATAAGCAATATTTGCTAACAAGGTCAATTTAATGACCATATAATTTACAAAATGTTGACTTTAAGCCGCGTTGTTGTAAACCTGAAAATCAATTTAATTTTCAGTAGGCTGCCTTGGTTTCAAAATTGATCGTACTCAGAGCATGATCTTGAGTATAGAATAAGCTTGAAGACATAAACACCATATGCAGGTGATAGTGGAATATTACTACATGAATAAGGAAATTTGACGATGGGAAAGCTGGTCATCTCGTTTGTCATACAGTTAAGTTATTAATTTGCCTTTATCGTCAATAGTCAGTAAACATTCAATTATGAAACAGATATGGCATACTCTGTGTTGTCTTTTATTTCGAGTTTACTGGGATATACCGAGTCGACAAATGAATGGAAGGAACTATTGTAAATTGATATTCGATATAGATATAACCTGAATGTCGAGTTGAAGGCCAAAGCAAGTTTTTATCTTCCCCTCACACAGAAGTTTCTGAATACATTCTGCTTCATAGGAATATAAAAACACAGATTTACCTGATCATTACACTACATTCTATATCTGAGCACTTTCTAAGCACCCATTTTACCAACTGCTTACATGACGTCTTTAGCATCTACTTATTAGGCTAAATTTTATTTTCACTCGTCATATTTCATAAACAGTATGTCGTTTTCCTGTTAGACAAGTAATCATAGTAAATATATATATATATCCAAAATTGAAATAAAGTCTCAGTAATCGGATTACAATATTAAACAAATATAAAAAGAAAACACAAGAATCCTCCATAAAGCTTTAGCGCTTTCATTAAAAATCTTCAGAAGCTTTACATTACAAAAATGTATACAACGGTAACATAGTACTGAATACATTATACAGTATATATATATATATATATATATATATATATATATATATATATATATATATATATATATATATATATATATATATATATATATATATATATATATATATGTATATACTTTTGTGTAATTTTTATCTTTTTTTGTTCATATTATAGAGTTCAAATAAATTTTGAAATACAAATTTTAAGAAAACATTGTATAGGTATGCCGCTTACTGTGACGTCATTTCAGTAAGTCACATACCTTCATGAAGTTTTATCATTCTTTAATGTGTAAAATTACACATTAAAATAATTAATTTTTAGCAATGTCTTTCATTTGGAGATATTTTTTTCGTACCAAATTAAATATATGCTTACATAAAAATATCTTGGATAGTTCTTTGAAACTGAGCTAAGTGCAAATTTAAGAAAAGTTAGGTCAAGAAAATAATTTTAAGAAGTTTGATAATAAATGTTATCAACAAAACTCTTTATTTCATTTATTGGAGATTTTAAATGTCTACCTTCAACTTAATCTTTTTAATTATTCTCCTATATATACTCCTGACCAGCATGTTTATTTTGTAGTTCAAACCCTCTATGCGAGAGACTGCCATAATCTGGGCTTAAACTGAGAGCAATTTTGTTTATGAAGAAGTCATAAATGCAATTGCTAGCTATAGGTTTATGGAATGGAATAACAGAGCATATGCAAATATAGATAGAACGTTCTATCGTTAAAATGATATTGTCCTACGGACCCGGTTTAACGATAGAATTCGTTCCGTGTATTGGCAATGTTGCAAAATAAACACGGGCGACAACTCGAACTCTGTGCATTTCCTATGAACAATCCAGAGAGTTCCGAATGTTCAACATGGCATTAAATTTGAAGCGAGGAAAAAACGTTGAGAAAATGAGTTGAATTTTCGTATTTATATGGATTATTTTTTAGGTTAAAAGGCATATAAATCTCAAAAAGGTTTGTTATGATTAATTTGGTAGTTATTTTCAGTGCAACTCCTTTTGTATTCTTCAAAATCATTTCGGAGTGGATCCACTCCGATTTGCTACATTGCAAGTATATGGGACGTATTCTAACTGTGGTGAGGACTTGTCCCGAGACACAGTTAAATTATTCTAACTAATGCAAATATATAAATATATTTGTTTTTCATATAAAGGTTTCTGAGAAGAAAATTTGTAAATGATTCTAACCAATTCTCACTATTTCTATTATTACATTGTAGAACAGGTTATGACCAGCTTTAATTTCCATCACCCAAATAGGTGTTATGACAAGTATGACTGAATTTGGCCTAGTGGGTCTAAAGAAGTTCAAAATAGGAAAAGTTTACAAACGATGACGATAGATAAACGACACATGACATACAGATAGCCGATATGGAAGCCGGACTGACACTTCTTGATCAGAAAAGCTCACTTGGGCGAGCTAATAATAGGCAATGTTTTTTTTTTATTATAGCAAGTACTTAAAGATACCAACTTACACGTTCGTCATAACAGCCAACAACATAACGAATAGCCGTGCCCACTATACGGATTCCAGAAAAACAAGCCTGAAAAAAAATAATTATCAAACTATTGTGAAATATCTTTTATTGGTATAATCATTTAAATAAACGAACTACTGAAAAGATTGTAAAGGAGGGATTTTGATTGCACACTTAATAGAAAACGAAATTGAATTGCATGATATTTTATCTCCCGGATTTTTTTTATTCAGCGAGGATCATGCATTGACAAATTCGTGAACAATTTTTCTTTTACTTATTATTACAATTTTTTCAAGTCTTGTTATCCTTTGCTTTTCTAAAAATTCACATACTTGAAATTCACAATTGGCATTTATAACGAAAGAGTAATGTTAAAGATGCATCCTTCCCATTATATCAATGAAGGTAGTACGGTTACTATAGTATTGAAAATCTAAAAGTAAAGGTTAATCAACCTGCTTTTCATCGGAGTTTTCGTCCTTTCTCTTAAACTTTTTAAACTCACCTCTCTCGGAGGACAGACGGAAGTTGTAGAACAAGAATTTACGTCACTAAGTACTCCGGCACAAACAAGACATTCATAGTTCTCAGTTGTAGGAGCTTAAATAAAACATAATACATCCTTGATTATTTTAACGTACAGGTATTATGCAATGTGGTTTTAGTCTGCAAATAATACACATGGCCTAGGAACTGCTAATATATATAAAGTATAGTAAAGCAAACAAAGCTACTTTATGCTTAATTGTGCCCCCTCAATAATAACTTTTTCATGGAATGTTTGCTTGATCGTGGAGCAACCCCCCAACAAAAAAGGTTTGGATGTGTCCCCCTCCCCGCCAGCCAAAATTTCTTCCTACGGGCTTGGTACAATTACTAAATCATCATTTTATAAAATTAATTAATAAAATAGCCTTCATCGCAAAAAGATTTAATTTAAAATGACATACTGGAGGTAAACGTTGACATTAATTTACCAAAATGAATAAAAAGGCACTTCCATTGCACATGATCCAATGCCCGTGATACGCCCGTCAGATATTGTTCATATTTATCATAAACAGATGAGTGTGCATGGAGAAAAGTTGTGTCAATGTTGGTACAAGGATTACTAAGATTTTACATATCTAATGTTTGATGTCCATATCCTATGCTGTAGGTATTAGATGTAATTAGACCAAAAAAAAAGAGTACATCATGAATGTTTCAATTTTTCGTGACACAAATTCTCAATCTGCAGCTTTATTCACTGTATTGTTTATGAAAGACAAACAATGACACTGCCTAACGAAAAAAAAAATTACCCATCACTATGCTTTTGATAACACTGAAGAAAAGTTTGCAACTATCTGTCATTTTAGTGAGACATGACATTCAGCAATTTGGTTGGTAGGATATAAACAAAAATTTTTTTTTAAAAATTCTATAAAATATCGAATTACATTTTCATATATTAAAATGAAATTAATTTTGATTGATTGATTGTAACTATGTTGTTTTACGTCCCCTTCGAGAATTTTTCACTCATATAGAGAAGTCACCATATATCGGTTAAGGGCTTTAAATTTAGAATTTTACCCGGTATATGTACTCAGAGCCATTGAGCAGGGAGGGTTCTTTATCGTGCTAACGCCTACCGTGACACGGGGCCTCGCAACTTTCATTTCAAAATGCCAAGCGCTTGGCGAAGGAACAGTAGTTAACTATTTTTTATCGATTAAGGTCAGTCGTGGCCATGATTCGAACACCCAATCTTCCGATCACGGAGCGAGCACTCTACCGACTGAGCTACCATGACGTCCAATTAATTTTGAAATCGAAAGACTAGCTATCAAGAACTATTTTAATATGACAAATGCTATGAATTGCAAATAAGATGCCTGATCGTTAATTCCTCTTTCCAATAACCAAAAAATATAGATAATACCTGCTTGATTAGAGATGCTCCTACAGAAATGATCAAAACCGCCTTCTTCCATTAAATTCATTAATTAAACTCTTACTTAAAAGAAGCAATATGTCTCTGACATGTTCCCCTATAACTTAGCTAATTACCCCCATGGGACAAATGAAATTACTCTATCTGTTGTGTGATGAACTAGTTATGACTTAGCTTTTTTTTCTTTTTTGGTAGAAAAGTATTGATACATATTAAAAATGACACATTGCTAGAAACAAAAGATGTTCAATTATATATCAAGAAAAATGCTTATTTTGAAATGTAACATTTTTGAAGGGTCACTGCAATACGTATACATTTGTAGGGATTATCTCCCTTTAAACATATTAAATATTACCTTTATTAAAGGTCACTCTGACCTTATGAAGAGTGTGACACACCTTCTACTTAAGGTACATTGTCTGACCAAGTTTGATGATCTTAAGCCAATTGAAAAAAAAATTCCATTTATTAGTCGGACAGGGTTTTGCCATAGCTTTTTAATTAATGGTTACAGTGACCCAACTTTTAACTTTCTATCCAAGAATTTTTCAGCTGACAAACAGACGAACAGACGGACGGACATGATAACCATACCATAATACGTCCCCTCGATCATAGATATGCTTATAAAACTGCATGCGCTTAATTAATTAATAATTCTTTTCTATTTGTAACCGGTCAACAGGGGATCCTTACTCCTCCTAGTCACCTGATCCTATCTCTGGAATTTCCGGTGATCAATGTTTTATGTCCTGTTCACAGATTTATAGCGTTTGTAGATTTGTTTTTAGATCGATTTCTGTTCCTTATCTTCACCTTTTTCATTATCTACTTACTAAGACCACACAGTTTTGAATTACATGGACCATAAATGTCCGGGGCATCGGAGCAACAATCCGTACAGATAACCAGTTGTCGTTTTCTCCTGGCATGACTAGCACCACATATCTACAATGATAAAGTTTCATACTGAAGAGAGGTTAAGATCTGATCTACTGAACACATCAAAATTGAACTCCAGAATATTATTACAATTTGCTTCCATTTGTCTTAAATGGAATTTCACAAGTGTCTATAAAGAAACATACATGTATCTCATTTACATTTACTAAGCAATTTATATACGAACCTGTTTCGAACGACACCCTGCATCATATCTTACAATCATATCGACACCCAGGTATTTATCCAAATAACACTCCTAAATAAGAAACATATAGTTTTCAGTGATTATATAGCTCATCTCTAACTGGAACGGATTTAGAAAAAATCTAACTTAAAAAGTTAAGAGACAGAACAAATATAAAGCCTTAGGCCAAAATAAAAAATACCTATCATTCCCCTAACGCGACCGGCCCAATTAAATCGTTTTTAAAAAAGTTTTTTTAATAAGATTATTCTTTTTTTTTATCAACTTTTAAAAAATACAATTACTATATGGGACCATAGGAGTTGTTGTAAATAAGTCTACATATTTCACCTTGATGAATATAATTCAGACGTCCTTTCATCATGCCTTTTATTCATGGGTTAAACTTCGTGACTATGACATTGTGTATGGCATTTTTATCATTTTTAGATCTGGTTTGGTTAAGTTAGATATTGTTTACATACTCTTTCCAAAAAGTTTTGAAATCATGATACAGCTTCCTGAGACGTCCGGTGTATTTTTCTTTAATTGGGCTCTTGAAGATTGGACCCTTTGAGAAATGTTAGGACGACACCATTTGAACATTTGCCCAGTGAAGCGCTCCAAATTTAGACGTGTACTCGGCAATTTTGGCCATTGAGCAGTGAGGGATCTTTTTCGTACCGGCATCTAGTGCGACGTAAGTTTTTACGGTCTCATTCGAAGGACCGGTCTCAACGTCCCGCACTGGGATTTGAATCCGTGACTTAGAATTAGCTAATTATTTCAGGACTCCAAAACGAAATGCACTAGAACCACTGCATAACTCGAGACCCTTGAAAAAGTACATTGCATGTGTAAGTACTGTAGCTGATAGTAGGTTTGCGTGTCTGAGAATCTCGTCTTTTTAAGTATTTGATTTAAATAAATTTACACTGGCGTGAGATATTTCATAAGTTCAATTTTATAATTTATAGTTTTTAGTTAATTTACCTTAAATTTTGCTTTTAAATGGCTTTGTATGATATTCTGTTTACAAATCGCTTTGTTTTGTACTTTTAATTTCTTATTTATAAAGGTATTATTTCAAAAAATATAAGAATGTATTTTCAAAGTTGCTGTCATAAAAAAAAATATTGACCTTACTACCTACCCAACTTAGGGGAAACAAAGATATTTTTAATGATGGCCTTATGAAATGAAAAAGGTGAAGATAACGAACAGTGATCGATCTCAAAAAATTTGTAAACAATACAATTCTGTGAAGAGGGCATAAACCACAGACCCTGGAAATTCCAGAGGTGGGATCAGGTGCCTAGGATGAGTAAGCAACCCCTTTTGACCGGCCAGACCCGCCGTGAGCCCATATATTAATCAGGAAATAATTTAATTTTTTAAGAATCTTACCTCGTTATCGCCACAAACAGCACGTTTCGAACATTCTGAGATATTTGGTGCTCCAATGCAATACAAACATGTTTTAGCGTGAAGTAATCCTGTAGTAATAAAATTTTGTCGGGTGTTTTGCGTTTCTTGTCAAAATTACAAAAGATTGAATAGCAAAATTAAATTCGAAGAAAACTTACCGAATAAGGAGACGAAGAAAAGGGATACTAGAAGGAAAAAAAGTTTGGACTTTAAAAATGAAAAAAAGGATTCAAATTTGATGTTAAAAAACTGGATAATAAAATTAATGAAATGATCTACTCACATATTGTTGCTCTCATGTCGTGAAAATTTACCTCAGATATTACTAAAAAAGATAAAAAGACTCTTCAGTCACAACACTTTCTGATATATGCAATTACATGTATATTGTCATATGAAGCCCCATACCCTGGCTATCAACTGAAGAATGATTTCAACCATTTTTATTATCAGCTTACAGAATCTCTTTTTGAGGAAGTCGGCATATTTCTACCACAGCAGTGCATTTGTCTGATCTTTTGTTTGTCGATTCGTCAGATCTTTATGGCGACCTGTCAGATAAAAATCATCATGACTAGGCACTCAGTATAGTTTATGTACGGAAACATATAATCGCCTCGTGTTATTGCTTTAGAACGCGATATAATAATATACAAGCTAACTCAGAGAATTTGTGTTCCCCGCTCAGGGAAAAAAGAAGAGCATGCGCAGTTCGAGGGGGGGGGGGGGTCACACTGCCCCCCCCCCTGTATTTGTAGAGTTATTAAATGTATACATGTATATTGAAGCAAATAAAAAAGCCAATATGAATATAAAGATTTAATTGCTTATTCTTTAATATGTGCATAGAAGATTCTTTTAATACACTATATACAGAATATTTATCACACTGTAATAATGATTTTATGAGTTTGTACACGCCAGACATCATAACTTTTTCATTTCACATGTTGAATAGTATCATTTAGTAAATAAATAAAAACTTTAAATAAAAAAAAAAGAGAATCGTCCGGGGATTGAACCCGGGCCTCTCGCTTGCTAAGGGAGCAACATACCACTAGACCACGGAGGCACTTGATTATAGAATAAATCAAATGCAAATATTAAGTCACATAAAATGTATATATTCACGTTTGACAATGTCAAAATTTTATACAATAAATGTTGTTTAATTTAGCCTTTACTAAACAGTTCTAATAGATGTAATTAGAACATAAAGTCCGCCGACAACCTGTATTATACGTAATAACTCGCGACATGCCCCTGTCCCCTGTGCTAAAAATAGTGCATAGCGACTTTTAATACAACAAGCATTCTGAGAGTATTGCATTAGCAATACTAGTCCCCTACCGGCAAGTGTAATCTGGTTCCCGTTAAGAATTGAAAATGCCATAATTCCGTAAAAAATTAATGAAGCGGGACGAAATGCAACTTGATCTATAACTAATCAAGGTAAAGTCACATACCAAAAATCAGTTCGATATCTACAAGCGTTTAGAAGAAAAATGCGGAAAACCCGTAAAAATTGAAAAGGCTGTTATTCCGTCAAAAATCAATGACGCGGAACGAAATGCAAATTTGATCTGTAACTCATCAAGGTACACTCACATACCAAAAATCAGCTCAATATCTGCATGCGTTTAGGAAAAAAGTGCGGAAAACCAAGTGGGACACACTGACAGACAGACAGAGGGACAGACAGACAGACGGACAGACTCAGAGGAAACCTTTAGTCCCCTCCGGTTTCACCGGTAGGGGGACTAATAAGCATTCTGAGAGTATTGCATTAGCAATACTAGTCCCCTACCGGCAAGTGTAATCTGGTTCCCGTTAAGAATTCAAAATGCATAATTCAGTCAAAAATTAATGAAGCAGGACGAAATGCAAAATTGATCTATAACTAATCAAGGTAAAGTCACATACCAAAAATCAGTTCGATATCTACAAGCGTTTAGAAGAAAAATGCGGAAAACCCGTAAAAATTGAAAAGGCTGTTATTCCGTCAAAAATCAATGACGCGGAACGAAATGCAAATTTGATCTGTAACTCATCAAGGTACACTCACATACCAAAAATCAGCTCAATATCTGCAAGCGTTTAGGAAAAAAGTGCGGAAAACCAAGTGGGACACACTGACAGACAGACAGAGGGACAGACAGACAGACGGACAGACTCAGAGGAAACCTTTAGTCCCCTCCGGTTTCACCGGTAGGGGGACTAATAAGCATTCTGAGAGTATTGCATTAGCAATACTAGTCCCCTACCGGCAAGTGTAATCTGGTTCCCGTTAAGAATTCAAAATGCATAATTCAGTCAAAAATTAATGAAGCAGGACGAAATGCAAACTTGATCTATAACTAATCAAGGTAAAGTCACATACCAAAAATCAGCTCAATATCTGAAAGCGTTTAGAAGAAAATTGCGGAAAACCCCTAAAAATTGAAAAGGCCGTAATTTCGTCAAAAATCAATGAAGCGGAACGAAATGCAAATTTGTTCTGTAACTCATCAAGATACACTCACATACCAAAAATCAGCTCAATATCTGCAAGCGTTTAGGAAAAAAGTGCGGAAAACCAAGTGGGACAGACTGACAGACAGACAGAGGGACAGACAGACAGACAGACAGACAGACAGATGGACGGACAGACTCAGAGGAAACCTATAGTCCCCTCCGGTTTCACCGGTAGGGGACTAATAAATAAATAAATAAATAAAAAACGGGGTGGGACACTTTGAGAGGGGCAAGAGAGGCCATGGGAAGTTATGGTATAAAATTTCATTGCAAAAGCTCAAAAGCTTCTTGAGATATCGCCCGGAAACGAAAGTGTTACACACAGACGGAATTTATGAATTTACGACCTTTTTGACCTTTTGACCTCAAAATCAATAGGTTTCTTCCTTCGGCCACGGAAAGTTGTTACGTAAAATTCCCTTGCAAAAGCTCAAAGAATTCGCGAGATATAGCGCGGAAACGAAAGTGTTAAAACAGACTGAATTTATGACCTTGACCTTTGGCTTTTTGACCTCAAAATAAATAGGGTTCTTCTTTAGGCCATAGGGAGTTGCTATGCAAAATTTCATTGCGAAAGTTCAAAGGGTTCTCGAGATATCGCGCGGAAACGAAAGTGTTACAGACAGAAATACAGACGGACGGACGGACAGACAGACCCAAATTAATATCCCCCACTTCCAGTGAAAGCGGGGGACAAAAATTATTGTCAAATACAGTTGCTTCAAGGTTTGGCAATTTAATTATGTCAACAATCTCTGATGAATAACACTTTTCTGACATGTTTTAGACGACTTATACACTTTAGTATATCAAAGTTGAATTCCTTAATGTTGCACTAAAATAATACTAAACAAGATGTGTTTGTGAAACACTGATGCCCCTGTATGGCAGCTTATGGCGAAGGTTAAGTTTCTCAAATGCAAGTCAAAAGTCAAAAGATAAAAAATGTTGGTACCCAAAGAAAGGTCTTGTCTCGAGGAATATACCTGTGAAATTTGAAAGACCTAGCTGCAACTGTTCAAAAGTTATGACAAAGGTTAAAGTTTTTTAAAAGTAAGTACAAGGTCAAAGGGTCAAAGTGGTTTGTATCCAAAGGAAGGTCTTGCCACAAGAATTACATATGTGAAGTATGAAAGCCCTAGCACCAACCATTCAAAAGTTATGGCCAAGGTTAAAGTTTTTCGAAAGTAGGTCAAACTCCTATGCCAAGGTCAAAGGGTCAAAGTGGTTGGTATCCAAAGGAATGTGATGTCACAAGGATTTCATATGTGAAGTATGAAAGCCCTAGCTCCAACCATTCAAAAGTTATGGCCAAGGTTAAAGTTTTTCAAAAGTAGGTCAAACTCCTAGGTCAAGGTCAAAGGGTGAAAGAAATTAATATCTAGAGGAAGGTCTTGACACAAGGAATACACATGTGAAGTTTGAAACCCCAAGCGCCAACTGTTCAAAAGTTATGGACAAGGTTAAAGTTTTTCAAAAGTAGGTCAAACTCCAAGGTCAAGTTCAAAAGGTCAAAGTTGTTGGTATCCATAGGAAGGTCTTGTCACTAAAAATACACATGTGAAGTTTGAAACCCTAAGCACCAACTGTTCAGAAGGTATGGCCAAAGATAAAGCCTCATAAAATTTTGCAAAAGTGGGTCAAGGTTGAAAGGTCAAATATGATGGTACCCAAAGAAAGGTCTTATCACAAGAAATACACATGTGAAATATGAAAGTCATAGCTCCAACCAATCAAAGGTTATGGGGAAGGTTAAAGTTGACAACAGACAGACAGACAAACAGACAGACAGGACAAAAACAATATACCCCCGGAATCCCGCGGCATAAAAATTATGCCGCTAAAATTAAATATCGCAGACATCAGTGCTGCATATCATATATGAAGACTTCGCGTAGGAGACTCATTTGAATGAAAGGGGAAAGTCAACAAAATCTGAACGACTTGTTATATCAGATTTGTGAATATAATGTATTGAATCGGTGTCTGATTTAAAAAAATAATTCAAATAGTTACAGGGAGGGGGATATCTTACAGGCCCGTAGTATGTGGCGGGGCAATGCCCCCTCTTTTTCCGGTTGTGTACATTTTTGGAGGTCCCCTAGTACTTTGAAAACCGTTGCTACGGGCCTGAATTTTATTCTCCGACATTGATAATTAAGCAAAAAATACATCTTTACCTGAAATTTCATGCTGTTTGTAATTGAAATGTTTTTACCTTTGAATCAACAAAAGAAATTTACAAGTTTTTACAGTGTTATAAGTATTTATGTATAATTTATACTTATTATTCATAGAACAACCTTATGAAATGATTATGATTGTATAAATTGTATAACATAAATTTGAATTAAGTTTTTTTTGTCTCTGTGACGTCACAAACTAATGAGATTTCCCATTATCTTTAAAAAAAGAGGACAAAATGGAAATTTTGTTCAATTTTGACTGTAGTTTCTTTCTTTTTTTTTTTTTCTTTTTTTTTTTTTTTTTTTTTTTGTAGAGCGCAAACTTGCTCGGGAATATTATTAAATATTTCATTGATATTATCATTGCCTGACGCCACGTGCG
The DNA here is from genome assembly GCF_033153115.1 of Saccostrea echinata. Taxonomy (NCBI): domain Eukaryota; kingdom Metazoa; phylum Mollusca; class Bivalvia; order Ostreida; family Ostreidae; genus Saccostrea; species Saccostrea echinata. The sequence goes on along the minus strand of NW_026889796.1, from coordinate 3,005,148 downwards.
TCAGGCAGTATAAGGATTAATTTTTCAGGGATCCGAAACTAAGCGATCATTCTTAATGAACTAGATTTTGTGCAAGCTGATTTACATCGGAATTTGTTACCTGCATTTAAACAAATACAGTTTGCAGAAGAAAGAATCATATAACTGATGCAAAATAATGATGTGTTTAATTCCTTCAGTTCTTTTGCATGCACATGTTTATTCTTTGCGATTCTTTGTACGGACATGTCCGTGTAACATTTTTTCTGCGTTTCTAAACTACTGGATCAGTCCATTTGCCTTCTACGAAAGGGGTGACACAATGATTTCGCGCCAAATGTCACATGTAAATTATCTTCGCGCCTTTTTCTTGGGTTGTTCTATTGAATGGGTGTGATAACTTCTATAGGAATAAATAAAGTTTATTCTTTTAGCATGATTCTTAAGCTCTAGATTTTTTATTAACAGTAAATTTTATCTCATTTTATAAGAGAACACACTGTACATGGACAGGCAACACTAAAGCAATGGACGTGCTGATTATTCTTACTATTTATCCCATAAGTGGACTGGTCTAATCATAAACAAACTCCCTCCACCTAGTAAATTGGACATCCCTTCTTGATTCAGTCTGTTTTCCACCTAGTCTTTCTTTCAATATTACTAACATTTATTAATAATGTACGTTACAAGGTTAGGTTTTTAAAAAAAAAAGCTTAGAAAGTCAGCGAGTAGCATATTATTTCATGCTTTGTGATGAACAAGGGTTTCCTTTTAACAGAGTGACAAGAGTGTAGGTCAGTACCCGTAGAGGAATGGGCTTCACTCCCGTAAAGTTCTACCGTATATACTCGCCTATAAGTCGGTCCGCCTATAAGTCGGTTGTGATTTTTGAGGTTATTTTGGAGGTATTTGCCATTGACCCGCCTATAAGTCGGTACAACTTTTTGCCAGGATTGATGGACAATTTCAAATCAATGCTCTAATGTTTTAACGTGTTTTAAATAATATTTTGAGAAATTACGCCGATTTTTTATCTCTCTTTTTTCTTCTCATATAAATTTCATATCAATACTCTAATGTATTTACCTGTGTTCAAATAATATGTCAGGATATGACATCGGTAATTAATATTTTTATTTTTCAACAAATCAAACCACTACCATTTTAGTTTTCTTTTTTATACTGGTTTGTTTAAGCGTTAAATTCCTTGTCTTGTATATTTTATACACCGATCTCGATCATAGGCGGATCTCGGTCTCTTTGGCATGGTGAAGAACTATGTAACGAGGCTAGTAACATTTTGATGATATTTAATTAGGAGGTGCTCAATGTCCAAGCCATATTTATAGTTTTTAATAACGCTATGTTTGATCTTTTATTAGCAATTACGGTCTCTTGATTACCTGTATCCCTTACCTGACACCGTGTTTATTTAGTGGCACGTGCCCCGAGAAAATCGTGTACTACACATTGGAATATTCATTCATAAACAATCGAGTTTTAATAGCCCCAGAATAATATTCTGAATTATTTTTTAAGAATATTATTTCTGTTGTCAAAAACATTGCAGACGGTACATATAATTATACATTAATGCTCAACGTATTACCGGTATATCGGGTTCGCAATTCAATTTTACCGACAAACGATAGATTTACAGTAAGTCACAAGTTGATTAAAGAAATATTTTTGTTTATAATTAATCAAATAAATAATATACACTTAAGATCAAAATAAAATCATGAAAACATGTAAATACTTGTACTTTATATATAATCTTAGAATACATAAATAATATAATACGTCCAGACATTTCTCAACGATAATCGTCGAAGTTATGTTGAAAATACTACATTTCGTCATCTAGAAAAATACCAAGCTTTTGATGACTCGCCTATAAGTCGGACATAAAGTTTTGGACCAAAAGTTAACTCCCAAAAAACCGACTTATAGGCGAGTATATACGGTAAGTAAAGAATCGGCAAAATGAATAAGAAATCATGATCTGTACCAGTTTTCATTTCATAAAAAAGCACGTTATTATAAATATGAGAAAGGTCCTGAAATCGATTGAAAAGAAAAACTAAACAATTTCAAAACTGTATATAAAGATGTATTTTAAACTCATTTATAATACATGTACATGTATATGGTAAGACCATCATCGCGAGAGTTTTGTCCGGGGGGGGGGGGGTGTTTGTTTTGCGCTAGCTATAAAATGTACAGGCCATTTACTTTGATTTCTAGAGCAGCATTGAAGCATTTTTGTCTCAAACACTTCAAGACAACTTTCCCAGTTAAACTGTTCATAATTTACTTCGTCGTCGCGAACGACGGAAAGCAGACCAGTCTATAAATAGAGGCCGTCTCATCAATCTATCACTGACCAGGGAGTGTGCATGATCGAAGAAGTGCGCCCTCTAGTAAGAGAGTACATGTAATATGAATATCTTGAAAACGAATCATATAACTATTTTTTCCAGAATTATCAGTGGCGGATCCAGGAATTTCATAACGGGAGGGCGCAGTAGAAGGCAGGGGGTCGGTTAGGGGGGGGGGTGTATTAAAACCCCAGTGGGTCCAGGGCAAAGCCCTGATGGGGGTTCGGGGGCGAAGCCCCCGGAAGCTGACGACTTCTTACAAATAAGGTGTTTTTTCCTTGATTTTAGGATAATAAACAATATAAGTTCTACATACAAAAAATTCAAACGGGGGGGGGGGGGGTACGCCCGGCGCGCCGGTACTGGATCCGCCTTTGATTATAATCTACGCTAGCGCACTTGCAGTTTCATCCCAACGTAACTAGTCAGCCCGTGGGCTAACTAATGAATGATCAAAATAGTGGTATGTCTTAGATATTCGTTAATCTGTAGTATTTGGTTTTGACATTTGAGAAAGTCAATTGTACATCTTGTGTAATGAAGTATCGCAACTATGTCGCTCCTTGATGACGGAAACGTTTAGCACCTCTCTTGCATATACGTTCTATAGATATTGATTGATTAGTCAGGCAAGCTTTTTGAAAAGCTATTACTTGTTATACACTTTATATTAAAAGATGGTGTGTGTGCAGACTTGCGCTAGATATTTTCCAATCAAATTATCGTAGGAAATACATTATTTTCTTGAAATGTTGAATTTACATTAGGTCATATTTAATGTATGACGTCACGGTAGATGAAAATGATTAATGTATTGATGTTTTCATATATTACTCTCCTGGCTAAGAACATGATTTAAGATTTCCTTATTATAGTTTGATTAGTGGGTAAGATATTCAGTGGCCATTACCGAATATAGTCCTTTGAATCAACATTCATAAGATTTTATATTGAGGGAAAGGGTGGGGTGTGAATAGTTTATTGTCAGACATTGAACTGTTGATCTGTCCAGTCGATTTGTCAAATGTTATGTCTACTCGTCAGTTAATGTTGTGGACTTGTAAGATGTTATTTCGACTTGTCAGATGTAACATTGACTTGACAGATAATGACGTTGGCTTGTGAAATAATTACGTCGATTTGTCAGACATTTATATCGACTTGTCAAATAATGTTGACTTTTCAGGTAATTATGTCGACTTGTCAGATCTAATTGCTGACTTGTCAGAAAATATGTCAAATTTTAACACCTGATCAAGTGACAAGTCAACAAAAAGTCGACTAAATTATCTCACAAGTCGATATAACTAGGTGACAAGTTGACATTATTATCTGACAAGTTGTGGCAGAACAATGCCACCATAGAAGTCTATATTTAACTGAATACTTTTTTTTCTATCCTGCTCACATCTTCCCTTTCTACATTAATTAAGGTCAAGATTTAAAGATATTAGGGGATTCTTACATATTAAAGTGATTTTAGTATTTTTATGTTCCTGAGAATACATTTGAGGGAGTATTATATATTTTTGCGTATAAATATTTTAATCTTTAATTCCACAAAAATATTAACTCCTGGAGCAACTACCGATTGATTGATTGTATGTTTTACGTCCGGTTCGAGAATTTTTCACTCAGATAGAGACGTCACCATATACCGGTGAAGGGCTTCAAATTTTGACCTTTACTCGGCACTCAGGGCCATTGAGCAGTGAGGGATCTTTATCGTGCCAACGCCTGTCGTGACACGGGGCCTCGGTTTTTAAGGTCTCATCCAAAGGACCCGCAACTTTCACTTCAAAGAGCCGAGCGCATGGCGAAGGAACATTTGCTACCCATTTTTATCGACTTAGGTCAGTCGGCCGAGATTCGAACTCATGACCTCCCGATCACAGAGCGAGCGCTCTACCGACTGAGCTACCGTGAACGGTCTGGAGCAAATGCTAATAAAACCTTTAACAGACATGATATTGAGATATTTACATATTAATCAAATAATTGTTGTCCTGACTGATCTCGGAACAAGTTTCTGTTGAAAAATGCCGGATTGATTGTCTTTGGTCTTAGGGATATGGTGATATTGAGGCGGTTGAAGATTTTAAGGACTTCCCCTATTAAAGGATGACTGCACTTAACGCCTGTTTTTGGGTCCTTTTCGATTGCTTCTGTTGCTTTTATATCTAAATCTTATTTCACTTTTGTATGTTTATGAAAGAATCCTGTCAATTTGGAACCAAATTTAAATCTTAAAATGATTTTAGACTGTGATACAATAAAATGATTCAATGTTTTTTGTCCTTACTGCTTTTCAAATATAGTGAATTTACACTTACCTGCCCTTGATTGAACATTAGATATGCAAGAGAGGTGGGGCTAACATTGTAAGAATGGGTCTAAAATTAGACTTGATAAATAACAATGACATGTTTGGATAAAGAACGTGATCACTCTTTCCAATCTCCCTCTCTATTCTGTGTGGCACAAATACACTTCTGACAAAGGTTTCAAAACGAAATTAACAATATGAACACGTTAATGTGATTAAAGCAGATTTTATATCAATGCCAGATGACTTAACGTGTTCGAACACAATGTCCTAGTTAGCACATAACATGCTACCTTACAAGTCACGTGACGGAATCTAGTATTCACAAAGTTACCTGAGGTAAGAAATCACGTGGTGAATTATAATATTCAGCAAGTCACAATCCTTGGTTACAACACAGAGAACGAATGTAAGAAGAAGCAGTTTTTTCTCTTTTTAACCATGAGCGCATATTTGTCTATTGATCTCCTTTTGGCACATTGTTATTTATGCAAATATACAACTACTGTTAAACGTAGAACAATAGACAAACATGCGCTGACTATGTATAAAGTCAGTAAAAAAAGTGGGCGTCTTCATTATCGAACGGAGATTCAAGAAATTGTGATGACCCCTGCCTTTGAAAACAGATTCAAACTTCGTAAATACACACTTTTATTAAACGTAATTACATAAAGTTGTAGATTGGATTTTGACCATTCTTGCAATGAAAAGAAAAATGCTTGTTTTGAAAGTTTATTTTGTCGCAAATTTCGCATGTCCTTAAGTGCAGTCATCCTTTATATATCAAACATTAAGCCCTACCGTGTTCCAACATAACCCTCTCACTCCAACCCACATCCTCCCCCGAAGAAACGTGAATCTTTGCATCATGTGAATGCGGCTTACATTTTACTTTGGTTGATTTGTTCCCGGAAAATCTTGATAAATGTTTTGCTTACTGTCTATGTATTATATTAAGCATGTACGATATTGGCGGAAATTGATTTTAAGAGGGCTGGGTGGTTGTGGCCATTTTCAGACTATACTGATCTCCTTTAGAAGAAGAGCTCCATGTAGAGATGTAGAAAAATGATCAAATTTTAAAACTAAAATGTATGAAATTTTTGTTTGCCAAATGATAGTTGACAGCTCAAGATATCATATCTAAAAAATTAAGTTATATCTGATGGTTAATTTGTTGACCCCCCAGCCTCCTTAAACATGTAAGCGTAGATTTGACATAGCGCATTTCTTTAATATTCTTATTTATGTGTATTTATGCAAGACATTCAGCGATGTACTTAAATTAGCGGAAGTTGCTTTCCGCAAATGCACCTAAAAGAAATATACAGCCAAAGGGACTACGTTTACAGTATATTCCTATTTGTAGGTTTCTCTTTTGTCCTCATTTCTTACTTATTTTCCCATAGAGTTTGAGCTTGCTTCTCCATCTACGGACACACAATTCACTTAATTGTGTGGATATTTAAATCAATCAGTGGTTTTGGGGAAGAAAAGGAATATTTGAAAATAAAGAAAAATAGACTGAAAATCTTACTTGTACAATATTCCTTTGTATTTGCAAATTACTACGTGTTTGTTTTTATCTTGGGGTCACGTTTTATCCATTCCGAAATATTATCAGCTAGAGTGAAAATTTATCTCTCGTTCAACAGTTCAAGGATAGAGCTTGATTTATTTTTATGCTCCATATGTGGGAAAAAAGTTTGATTGATATGATTGAAATTCCTCATGTTTGTGATGATCAATAAAGTCACGCGATGACCCCGAACGGTTGCATGTATGATTTGATCAAATATTATGAATTTGCACTTTACTGGGGTGTCTTTATAGTAATTTGAATAATTATTCACTGCTATTAAAAAAAAACAATAATTTTATAAAGATATGTCTCCTTATTTATCCCATGAAAAATATTTAATGCACTGTCAATCTCTTTTTATTCATTAGAACGACGTCGTGATTCTTCGTTTATTTATTTAAGACCATTCGTTCGCGAAAATTTCTTGCGTATATATCTTCTATTTAACGATTATTTACCATAATACACAAATTTCGTTAAATTTTTTCGCAAATATAAATTTCAAAAGAGAAAAAATCTCGCAAAGAAAGAAAACCTACATGACAAACTTCCAATTTTAACTTTTTCGACGTGAACTTCCCCCGTTTACGTAGAAATATCGCTTTTCTCTTGTATATGATGTTTATGTCACCCAACTGATTCGGTATGCAAGAGCATACCTGGGTGTGATTAATTATTAGACCAAGACGGGCTACTGACAAATAAGCAGATAGTGACTGGACTTGTAACTATCTCGTTTGATATCAGCATTTCGCAAGTTCTTTGGTCGTTTTAGTGATCTTGTTTGAAAGCACAACCTTATCTTTGAATCTATTTTTGGCTTACATGTTTCATTGCTAATGGGCCAATTTCCTAATTTTTCAATACCAAAATTCACTACGAATTAATCCGTTTACCTGTTCCATACGTTTACCTCTTCCATACAAAGGGCTCACAGTGGGACGCTGACTCCTCCCAGGTAGCTTATCTCGTCCCTGGTCTTCCAAGGAATCCGTGTTTTTGCCCTGCTAATAATTGGGATAAATGAGATTGATCACCATTCGTTATCTTGACTTTTTTCATTAATCATGGAGAAACAGAACACTTGCTATCGAAATTTTCAGGAGGTATGCTATCGAATAGTTTTAATTAAGATATGAATTTAGATATGTCTTAGGGCAAAACTTAGGATGCCCCTGATATAGTTCTTGAGAAAGACATTAGGTTCTCTTACACTATGCATCTTGACACACACATCTTGGATACATGCATCTAAATTCAAAGTGTAAAAAGCCCCTTGTGTTAAAGAACTACGCGCGCTAACTCTCGATTCCCACCTACATTTTACATCCATTTAATTCAATATTTATGGCAATTTGGCCGTAAAATCTTTGTTGAATAAAAAGAATAGTTCAATGGCAACTGACTGATAATTTTAATGGCAGCGATAAATAGTCTATTAACCCTAATTCGAGCTCTTTAAATAAGGTGGGTAGACAATATTTTTTATTGAAATCGGGCTGGAAAGCATCACCACATTTTAAAATATTCTTGGATATGAATAAATGTTCCTTAAATCTTTTCTTATGTTTCACTCATAGAAAATTAAACATATTTCATTCATGGCCGTAGGAACCCCCTCCCCCCCCCCCCCAATAATCTATATAGATTACTATAGTAAACATAGATACTATATGCTTGTGCCCCCTCAATAAAAACGTCTGAGGACCTTTTTTTTTTTTTTTTTTTTTTTTTTTTTGCTTGACAAGGAATTTTTGGTAGTGCCCCCTCAACTGTCAACTGAAAATGTATGGCTGTGCCCCCCCCCCCCCCCAACTGAATTTGCTTCCTACGGGCCTGTCATTAATAAAATAATACAATGTTTTAGTCGTAAACCCCTTTGAAATTGGTGAAAAAATAAGCATTTTTCTAGGTTTTTGTCTGTAAACATATGTTCCCCCCCCCCCGTGAAACACAAAAAGCTTTGGTATGAATTTGTGAAATGACAGTCCATATTACCTGTAAAAAGGAATTTTTGTTTCACGGGGGGGGGGGGGGTAGATGTTTTAAAAATATTTTCCGTTTTCCGATTTCTATAGTGAAAAACAAAACTTTATAGAGTTATCTCTCTTCGTTTTCCCAATGAAAATTCATATAAATATCTATATAGATATGAAAAATCATTCAAATGTGTTAACTTTTGAAAATTGACTTGGAGGTACATGTAGGCGGGAGAACAATACCATCGTTCGCACTTCTTTAATAAGTGTTGCAGCTTGACAGATGGAATAGAACTTGTTCTTTTTCTTGTGTCAAGATGCATGGAATTGACCAATTAAAAGCGAGGTCAGAGTTGACATTGGATCATAAGCCTTATTTTCCTCAGAAAATTGCATCCCAAAAGAACCAGAAACAAAGAAAATACTGATTAAAACTTCAATTAGAAAAACTAATTTGATTATAATCAAAAAGAGATTTTTTTTTTGGGGGGGGGGGGGAATATACATAAATTATATCTTCCCAGAATTATCAAAAAAAGGAAAGTATGAATGATTTGCTCAGCTAAAACAAATCTAGAAAGGGAATTTGAGGGCTTTGTTATTTTTTTTTTTATGGATAAAACTTCATATTGAGAAAGCATTCTGAAAATGCATGTGTCAAGACACATAGTCTAAATAACAAGATGCATGAGGCAAACAGAAGCATGAGTTTAGATGCATGTGTCAAGATGCATAGTGTAAACTGGCGGTTTTAATAATTCTTGTAACTAAACCTAATATTTTTTTTTAAATGGGCTGTCAACTTCGGGTTTCAGTTTGTCTCAGGTCACTAATATAAACACACATTAGCACATCTACTACGTCAGGTGTTAATTACATTGAAGTGATTTTTGTAGTATTACAAAAGGAAATAATAACCAGGCGTTTTTCACTATTTCCTATATATGACGTGCCAGGAAAACGTCAGAATCGGCGCCATTACGAAAAGTGGAAATTTTGCAGCCCCAAACTGCTTGCAAATCGAAGTAAATATTAAACTCATAACTTATCAACAGTACAATGCTTCTACTTCTCACCAAATAATATTGCTTAAAAGAAAATTTCACTCCACATTTCGATACAGATCTCCAGAGATTTTAAAATGCACAAATTCAAAACAAACCTCGTCATTTTGATAATTTGTTTTCCACCAGACACTTTCTATAACCAAAAAAAAAACGCGAAATGTGTACACGTATTTATTAGAAGCATTGTACTGTTGAAAAGATGTGAGGTTGACATTTAATTTACTTCGCATGTATCGAAAGTCGACCCGAGAATGCTGCCTGCGGTTGGAGACCTCGAATTTCCACTTATCATAATGGTGTTGGTTCTGACGTTTTCCTGGCACGTCAAATGTCAAAATCCTTAAAAACGTCAGATATTTCGGACTATCTGAATCCAGACTGAACAAATTTTACACTTGAGTAAATGGTATTATACCCTTTTAACGAGGCGCCGTTCTGGTATTTACTGCCATGAAGTGATATCACCTATTTGAATAGGTAATATCACATATTCAAATAGGTGATGTCACTTAATGGCAGTAATGTTCACCTATTCAAATCAAATAGGTGATACCACTTACATGTATTCGAATAGGTGATAACACTTATTCAAATAGGTGATATCACCTTTTCATTTTGAATACATGATATCACTTATTCGAATAGGTGATATCACCTATTCAAATTATTTATGAAATAGCAACTGCTCCCAAGACTATATATGTACTGCATACGTTTACTCTTTACAGGAGGTCAAAAATTCAGTCTCTTTGCATACATGTAAATAATAAAAGAGAGAGAAAGTATCAATAAATATAGCATAACTGACTGCAAGTAAAATTTATATAACTTCACAAGGATCGATAACTTATGGTTTTTTAAAATGTCTTGGATTAAAACACAGGGGAAAAAGTCAGCCTGAATTTACTTAGGGACTTGGGGGATTAAAATCTAATTTTTTAAAATGCAAATCGGGTTTCTCTATGGGATTTTTTGTGTACATATATATTGTAACTTACAAATAGTGCCCCTCCCCCTTCTTTGTGATATAATTGATCTTACAACGTAACTACAGTTTATTTGATCAATGAAATATTAAAGGTTATGGCTCAAATTAAGTTTAAAAAGTCCATAAAAACTTTAAAACCTTTCTTGAAAAGTTTGTTCAAGAGTAATAAAATTAATTCGTCAATTTTGAATCAATGCTAAGGAAATAAAATTGCTCTTTGAAAGCGTTTTAAAAGTTCATTCTATTCTTAACTTTGCTTTGAAGCTAGATAGTCTTTAGAAAGGGAGCATTCATAATTTAATGTTGTAAGAAATACAAATAAGTCATATCACCTATTCGAATGGGTGATATCACCAATCAAAATTGAATAGGTGATATCACCTATTTGAATATGTGATATCACCAATTCGAATAAGTGATATCACCAATTCAAATGGATGTTATCACCTATGTAATGGATAAATAACGATATGGTGTTGAATAGTTTAGAGAAAACATTCCCTCCGAGGGCAGAAGGTCCGATGAGGGGATGTTTTCTCTAAACTATTCAGCACTGTCGAGTTATTTATCTTACTTAAAAAACTTCCCCACTTTGGACCCCAAAGAAACATTGACCCATTCATATATCCACCTTTGCTGCAATAGATTGGGATCTAGCCCATTTAGATATCCAACAGTGATACAATACAATAGCCTAATCGAACACCCATTTTATTCATGGACTAGTGATCATGAAACTGCATAGTGCTAATGTCATTTTCATTGTTCTGAACAGTCATGAAATCAGATGAAGAATAGTTTTAAATCCAAAGTAAATTTGGAGAGGTTCAGATAGTGTTTTGAATACTTAAATTTTGACCTGAAAGCAGAAGAAACTACAGAATTTTGATAAAAGGTTGGATATATATCATTACATATAAGAGGAACAGTGTTGGAATCTTATGGAGTTCCATTTGGACAATACATCTAGTACTGCTAAAACAGATGAAAAGATTGTCGGTGCATGTTATGCGGAACCTGCTTTATAAATATTCCATATCAAGATCTGGAATAAAAAAGGTGAAAAAATAGATGGGCTTTCAATTTATTAAACTGTTTTGGGAAGTACGCTGGAAAAGTATGAGAACAGAGATGAACCTCGAAAAATATGAGAGGATTTGCTGATAACGGACCACTGAAATAATATTCAGCAAAAGGAAGTGATGTGGTTTAAGGTTCAAGGTGAAAATGTATTAATAAGCGTGTCAAAAAGTTATGCTTTCAAAATTTAAGACCGCAAACATTCTGTTAAATAATTAAGTATTGTATATTTTATTGACGACAAGAGTCTAATAGTGTGCAAAATTCGGAGGAATTGTAATTTTTGTGAGCATTGGAAGTACATTTTTAACACGATTCTAATGGTATAAAAAATGCGAAGTGATTAATTCTGTGTACATTGGACATAAATTCTAATAGTGTGACAAATTCGGAGTAATTATTTTTTTTTTATATGCATTGGAAATACATTTTAACCCTTTTATCTCTTTTGTTCATTGCTTCATTATGTTTGTATGCCACTTGGATATTTAAATATCCAACAGTTAGGCAGTTGGATATCTGAATATCCAAATGATGGCCAGTTGGATCTTTATATATCCAACTAGACAAAAGTGATGGTTGAATCTGTAAAATATACGTAGACTAATAACAATGGGTGACGTCATTGAAGTTTTTTAATTTATTCGAATGAGTGATATCACTTATTCGAATAGGTGATATTACCTATTCGAATAGGTGATATCACTAAATGGCAATAAATACCAAAACGGCGTCTCATAGATCCAGAGGTTACAGTGGAAAAAATCGTTTGGATGAATAAGCACAGTCCGAATTTTCTTTTCGCCCAGGCGTTGTCGTAAGAGCTCGCTGCGCTCGCTTTTATAAAAATGTAAAAGAAAGTATTATTTGAATTCGAAATAAATATTCACGTTTCAATATTAAGGACGCAATGTAAGAGGTTTTAGCAGTACATTGCTACAATTTCTAAATTTGTTAAATGATTGTGGCAATTTTATTTTCATGCTTGCTGAAAATTTATATTTGTATATAACTATTAAAACCAATACAATTTTGCAACAGTTAAAATTCCCTGATGAATAATTTTAGGGAATAAGATTCTTCAGCATCCGTAAACAGGTAACCATCTATCAGATAACATTATATTTTATTTAGTGATACAGATCTATGGACGTGTTGTGTTATATAGATGGGTGGGTTTCTCTCATCATGCATTTGTTTTTTAAAGTCTAGTTTTCTTGTTTACTCGCATGGGTGTCCATTTATGAAAACCAACTTTTTTTAATTCCATGTAAATTCCCCAAAAATTTTCAGATGCAAGTTTGCAACATTTATAATTCTGAGATAAATAATTACAGGAACTAAGGTTTCTCAACATAGTTGAATTAAAAACCTGAACAATAAGTACAACATATTTTAATTGCTGCAAAAAACTTATTAATAAATTTTATTATAAAATTTTCTTCAGTAATTCACGTTATAAATATCTGTATCTTGAAATACAAGCAGTATCATCTGAAATTTAAAAATCTTCTCTCTCTCTCTCTCTCTCTCTCTCTCTCTCTCTCTCTCTCTCTCTCTCATTTTGTTTAAACTGAAAATAGAAACAATGTACTACTATCAAGTTTTAATTGAAAATATTCAATATGTACTGTCTATAGACTGATTCTGTCAATTATGATAACAGTATTAAAATATCTTATGTTTACATGTGGTGGCCGCCATTTAGGTAATAGCTGACATAATTGACTTTTGACTACCTTAATCTATATACATAAATTGACTTTTCCAAACCCTCTACTAGAAATCAAAGTAAATACAATGCAAAATAAATAAAGGCACCAGTAGTCATTATCAGTCAAAATATCTGCATCCTCTCTTCACAGTGCTTTTCAGTTGAATTACGAAACTCATTTACAAACAAAGAATCAAACAGCATTATTCATCCTTTCATTATAACATTTGTTGCTTATACGACTATATATATAACATAACTTATTTTGATAATTAGTCAAACAATGTTGATTTAGTTTTAACCTTAATGTACATTTTCTATCTGTGCATTGTTTTGCAGTTGTCGCTTGCGTCAAAACCTCATTCACAGAATCATGAAAACCAAGATCACACACTCCGTTGACTATATCACTATACGAGGGCTTTTTAGAAATTATTGAAACTTTTACTTTAACTCTAATGAAGAAAGAGTTCGATTCATTGAAGTTTACCAGAGTTTTATCAAGAACAAAAAAGAGCACTGCAGAGATAATCACGTCATTTTGACGTCAATTCAGCGTTATATAGTTTTTTCTCATATTGATATCGGAAAAAACATCAACTGGTGTTGCAACCCCAATGATATCTGTGAACTATATTAAGTCGGACGCGCACCATGCATTTGGTACCAACTTTAGGTCTGGTGACGTTAATTCGTCTGTTATAACTGACAATCGTCCAGCTCCTTCTTTCGATATGGTGAAATGATCTGTCAAAAATGTTTAAATTAACGATGAATTAAAGTCCTAAACACATTTTCTCTGCATTGTTTTTGTTTTAGAAGGTCATTTGTCTGAACAGTTCAATACTCAGCTGTACACAAAAATTAATGTATGTCCGCTGCTCCGCCTTGACGTCAAAATTCATTTAAGAAATGAATCCTATATTTGTTATTTGATCGATGTATCAAAAAAACTTGGACGGAAAACTTATCAATTCCAGTAGCGCATTGATGAAAAAGTTTTCCGTCCAAGTTTTCTTTGATACATCGATCAAAGAAAAAAAATTGTAATATTTATTTCTTATCATTTAATATTTATCTTTCAGTGATTACATTCAACAGGATAATGAACGACTGAACAACACAGAGATTAGTTTGAAAATATATGACCTAAATTTTCAGACGCGGAGTAATACATAAAGAAAAACGTTCTCAAATATTTTCATTCTGTCATTACCAGCTGTTTCTAACAAGAACAGTTTTAACACAAAAAAAACTTACCAGTTCTGTTATTAATTTTTGCTATATCCCATTGGGTATGTATTTACTTCTGCTGATTTCTTATATATTGTTCGTAAATGTAAATTAAGGGAAGATACTCAAACATAAACCTGACAACTCTCTAGGTCACCGAAATTTTGGATTTCATTTTCGCATCTCTTCATCTGAATTTCATATCGAACATATGCCGGTATATACGTTTCATAACCTGTCCATGTATAACACAACATACTGTAAAATCTGAAAGAGTCAGCAGTTGTCGACTGTTTAAAACTGAAAGAATATCTGGCCTCGCTTTACTGTCGTTTTTCTCATGCATTCGTTTTCTAAGAACAAACAGATTAAAGGCATTTTCCTGCTATGGTAGTATATAATTTTTTTTTCACAGTTCTATTGTTTATACCAGTCATCTCAAAGACAAACTTTTATTGTATGATGATGTCTTTCCATTTTTCCCGTAACTGCTTTGTTGTCAAGCAGACGATCTGATTTGTTTAGCAAATGAAGATAATTCGAAAAGAAACGAAAGTAGAAAGTAACTATAGACAAATTTTGAAAATCATGAGAATAGAGTAAAAGTATTTAATTTTCTTTCACAAAGTAATCTGGAAGGGGGAAACAAAGTAGTTCCAGCTGCTTAGTGCAAGTGAACTCCAGATTCTATTAATGCGCAGTAATCAAAAGATTTTTTTATCCAATCAGAATCAATTAATATTTTAAAGAAATTAAATGATTTGAGGGTCAATAAAGTGTTAATTACTTTTCCACGGAATTATTCTTGAGATTTGTCCGGGCATAGGACAGAAACCCCTCAAACTCGTACCTGTCCTCCTGGTACAGACACATCCAGGACACAGACGTGTCCGGGTACAGGACACAGACGTGTCCGGGTACAGGACACAGACGTGTCCGGGTACAGGACACAGACGTGTCCGGGTACAGGACACATCATGACATTGAGGGCCCGTACATGAAAATGTGCCTGTCTAGGTAAAGATACATCCAGGACACAAACCTGCCATTGAGACCCAGATTTTTCCTGGTACAAATATATTCAAGACATGGACCTGTCCGGGTATATCAGAAACAGACTGTCACCCATACTTATTTGTGTAGATTAAGTCGTATGCTTTATGTTATCGATAGGAAATCCTCATATTATCTATAAATATATATATATATATATATATATATATATATATATATATATATATATATATATATATATTGATTCGTTCGTGTACATATGCCTTTTCAACAACCATTTCAAATCATTTACTAGATTTCTTTGATTTATCTTTAGTTCACACAATCATTTAATATTTAATTTATTGTCTTGATTGTAAAACGTTTCTATAACACTTACAAACGCATTTTCCTTTCTGTGGAATTTACTCGCGCTTCATAAATAATAACATATAATAAGGAAGGTATTTTCTTATGAAAACGTAATCGATTACGACATGCTTTATAGGTTATTTCTTTTAAGAGTCCAGATGAAAAATATCTCACGTTAAACGAAGACGATTTTTATCTCTGGGTCTTTGAATAGCAAAAATAAATATATTGTCATATATAAAAGTTTTATTCTTTTACCGGATCTGTTAATAGAGATAATACGTCATGAATACACCCATCTTTATTATATACATTTAATTAATAGTGTCTTATTTCACTTTCCACTATAGTAGTTGTAACATATCAGCATAAATATTCTCAGCCAAAAAGTATCTTTGATATGAACTGTGCATGGTGATAATGTGATTTTAATCAGTTTATAATCACAATGCATGCATATTCAATGATAATCGTTTCTATAACATCTACTCGCAAAATTTAATACTAACAAATATGCATTCTTGTTCCACTAGAATAAATCCAGTGTTGTGTTACTTGCATTTAGCATATCTGACGTACAATGTATTCTTTAATTCAAATGCTAGTGTACCTGACTGCATTAAAGGATATCCTTTTCAAATATTTTTTCATGTTTGCTGAGGGCATACGTATCTCTGACATATCTTAAAACATTTTAATTGACATTTCATATCTTTATTAAATTTTACATTTTCACGATTAGTACACAGTATTTCTCTTTATATCTCTTCTGTTTTAAAGAATATGTTAATTCACAGGATTGATGCCTCTGTAATACCATGATCTCAAATTGCAAAAGTTTAATTGTAAATGCCTTCATTTGTATGGTAAACAGTGTTTTGTTGAAGGACGTAAGGTCTACGGACAAATGTACTGTCATAGACATTATCTGGATATTCCACGTATACACCTTCATCATTTTCTTTTAAATCATTTGAAAGGAAATGTTCCAAAGGAATCGATTCATATGCATCATGAGCATCTTTCTCTATCGAGGACGTCATTACCTCATCAGTTGCGTCCAGTCCTTGTTGAGGAGACCTTTCTTTCAACATCCTGCATTTTAGTTGAAGAAGGTTAAGAACATACAAAAGCCCTCATAGTAAGCAAGCATCATCATAGAATTAGCAGCTTTTCTACGACGATACAATTGTTAGTAATTAAACAAGATCCAAAACAAAATACAATAATGAAGTAAAAAATGATTATACCTTGAATGAAATCCCTTCAATATTATCACTCCAATAATAATTAATGCGGCCACAAAACCAGATATCCCAATAAATATGTAAACTATAAAATTTAGAAAAGTATATAAAGACACTCTTAATTTTGTTTAACTTAATCACTTTTGAATGCTTATGCATTGCATTTCTGATTGTGTAAACCTAGAGGGTTTAGAATGGACATTTTATCTGAACATTTTAAACTTGGACTATATTCATAACATAATTATTTTAGTTAATAATAATGACAGTAAAATAAAATAAAAGTTTGTTAATCGGGGATTTACATTGTTTGTGTACCACATGCAGTGATTTTATAATTGGAAAAGAGACTTTAACATCGTGAACTATAATTATATTTTTAGATCAAATTGGATGTTGTTATTGATACAATGAACCATACTTTTGTAAACTCATATGTAATGGAATTGATCAGAATAGACCAATCAAGCCCATCGATACTAAGTAATAAAATTTGAACAGAAAAGTAAATTAACTATTAAGATTCTTGATTAAGAGTAATAAAATTGGGAACTTTGAAGCAGATAAGTAAAGGAGCCTAGGGCTAGAAATCCTGTGGTGCAGAGATGGGAACCGAGTCCATAAATATTATTAATGAAGGTATACCTGGATTGGAGGGTTGTGTCATGTTGGGGTTCATAGGTCAACGGACAGACCCACGGACTAAGCGTAGGTGGCATGACGATGGTAAGTCAACCAATGAAAAGTACTTTAAAATCCGGGACCATGAATACCCTCTGAGCATAAAATACCCTGTTTGCCGGAAAGCGGCATTTTTGGTTCTTTACTCTATCCTTCTTTTTTCGACCATTCATTAGGTATCTATTGACTCTTAGGATTACAAATTGGACTCTAATTTTAATTATTACTTTTGGAGTTTTAGTTCTACGCTCTTCTGGAATATTTGGGACGGATCTTTAAAACGTTTGCCACAACCAGCGTATGGGTCTATTCTGGTGAAATTTCAGAAACAAGCATTTAGAAAATCTATACGATCACGGTAATTTAATAAACTTTTCACAAAACTTACGAATTTTGTTTTTGGTTTACAGTTATCCCAGTTACAATTTTTTCAACTTGAATAAAATATTACATATGAACATGTTGTATATTACGATTTATAAATATGGTCGACTCTTACCTTTGTCTTCGGGAGCAAGAGGAGATGTATCGGTAGGAAGTACTGTTCAGAACATAAATATGAATTATACTTAAACATTCCTATTCTAGAAAATAGTCTTTGACTTATATGAAAAAGCTTCCACTTTATTTAAAAATGTAACACTTATAAGAAAGATGTGTTTGCCGACCTGAAGACCTTTCAAGAGATGGTATTGTAGCGTCATATTTGAAAGTTATCTCTAATGTTGATGATTTATCGTAAGTAGGATTGTATGCAAGTGTATGGGTCATCGTAATACTAGGGTCTACATTTTTAGTTAATTTAGATGTTTCTACAAATTAACAAAAGGAGTATTGCTAATTATCAAAATGAAGCCATTATATTTTTGTAAAAACTTTCCGTAATATTTATTTAAAAATTTTAAGCGTAAAAGCTAGATTTGTTTGTCTACCTGGAAATCTTTCAAGGAAGGTTAAATCTGTAGCATCCTGTTTAAAGATCCTGCCTGATGTTGAAGCTCTTTCACTGATGGAAGCATTTACAAGTGCCTGGACTGTCCTTAGATTGCGGCTTACATTTGTAGATGGTTTAGTTTTTCCTAAACCTTTATAATGTGATTTGATTAAATAATCGTAACAAAGCAACAGAAGGATTCAGTTTGCCCCAGTATGTCTGAACAATTCATCACTCACAGCCAACATGGCTTAAACCTTACAAAGTTGGGATTGGATAATCTACACACACATTACAACTGCAAAATGCCAAGTTTATCGATCTGTAACCTTTTCATGTACGTTCGAATTCAGTTTTGACTTTTTAATAAAATAATCTAATATTAAGATAAAATATGTGTTTTAAATTTTTTGAACATTTATTCTCTCTTTCTCTCTCTTTCTTTTTCTCTCTCTTAAAGTTTCAAAGAATAGAAGGGACTGATTTTTTTTCAATCTACTGTTCTGTTAAGTTATTAAGCGTCCCAAATGAATCATGAGGAATATTGCTCAATGCGATTGCCTTTGGGTAGTCAAACTTTCTAGGGTATTTGTTTCGAATATATTAAACTTTTAATAGGTTTAAATGGTAACAAATTATTCTGATATATCTTTAATTTTTCTAGTTGTTTATATATAGCTTACGTTTTTTGAAGGTGAAGGGAATGAATAAAAATACTTATAAATCAAAATAAAAGTACAGTTTCTGAATTCTTATCATGATCACTCACAATTACAGTATTTCATTTCCTAGGTCTGTATTTCAATTACATGTACGTTATTTTACAAAACGATTTACCTGTTAATTCGGTCGCCCTTGTGGCGTAATGGTTAGAGCTTTTGCTCTAGAGTCGCGGAGTAAGGAGATGATCCTTATGTTGCGGGTTCGAATCTTACTGCGGGACGTGGAAACCAGTCCTTCCGTGAGACCGTTTAAACCGAGTTCCCTAGCGCAGTAATTGCTGATATGAAAAAGATCCCTCATTTCTCAAAGGCGACGAGTGCCGATCACATGTCTAAATTTGCAGCCCTCTCCCAGCAAGTGGTATTGTCTCAATATGAGTGAAAAATTCTTCAAGGGACGTTAAACAAAATAAACAAACAAACCTGTTAATTCTGAGCTTCTTGAATTAAACGTCGTTTGCGGGCGTGTTGCTAATAGAGTTGGCTGTGTTTTTAACAAAACAGAGTTTGTCTTTTTTGTTTTAATCGAAGATGTAACCATCATTTTTGTTGTTGTAGTAGCTCTTGTAGTTGTAAAAATATATGCAGTCCGTCGTGGTGGTTGTGGTGAAGTTACTAAAGTTAAAAGTGGTTTTAAACATAACGACAATGACATCCAATGTAGAATAATAGAAAAAGGAGATGTTACCTGTCCAAGAAAGATTAAATCCTTTTGCAGTGAATGATTTGTCGGATATGAAGGATATCCTGATTTTCTTCCCTCTTGTGTAAATGGACATTCCCTGCTTTTTACCACATCTATGAAATGAAGTTAAGCAGCATGGTTCAACCTCCTTAATCTGCAAATAAATGATAATGCTGGTTTTAGTTAAACATACATGTACCCAACATACACAGAAAGAGAAAGAGATACTTCCAAACAAAGATACATTTCAGGGAGCAGTGAATGTTCAATTATCTTTGTTCTTCATTAAAATAGTTACTGTTGTAAAGAAGAAACTTCAGACATACAGTGCTACAAAATATTTAAGAAGTGATGTGAGGCAAATGCGGATTTTCAAAAACTTCACGGAACTTTAAGAAAATTTGAAATCAAGTTTTCCCCCTCCAAGTTAATATACAAAAACATATGACATTTCAACGCTTTGTGCAATTAATCCTGATGAAAAATTTAAGACCAAACTTTTTTGATATTTCAGACAACCACTTCTTCATTAAAAATGAAAATTATAATTTTCGATTTCTTGTGATTAGTCATCTGCAAATGAACTTTGTTGAAAATCAGTCTTATTCTACATACAGGTACACCGTAGTTGATATTAAAAAAGATGCTAGAGTTCCACATCGACATCTAAGTAGGCTTTTGAAACCAGGGCATCCAACAATCTTTCGGAATTCCGATTGGCTCTTATTGTGCGGCTTTATCAACCGACTTGTTTATATATTTATATGAATCAAAATTATTCAAAACCAATGTTACCCTCATTCATATGTCTACATGGCTCGAAATCAAAGACACCAAAGAGCGTGTTCCAAGTGCGATCAATTTTTAAAGGGTGTAGGCTTCTTGACAAACAAATGATGCTCCAGGACATTTTCGTTAAGTGTCCACAATTTGCAACTTTCTCATATTTTTTTTTTCGCAAATGTAAATGTGTTTTTATTAATTGTTAGGTCATTGTTTTATATTAATTTTGACAAGAGATTACTCTATTTACCTTATCAATACTAGGGCTTACAGCTAGTGTGACCCGTTGTCAAGAGATACCTATTCCTTCTTGGTATCTAAGCCTACCTCTCGTATTTCATCAGGTCCGCTTTTTGTCCTGTTCACAATTTGTATTGATTACCGACTTTATGAGAATGCTTGTTCACCTTCAGTTACTGTATCTATATCCGACACATACAGACTAATATTACCTCAAGATAGTCGTCGCATGGATTCCATTTCCTGATATCCATATCATAAATTTAAAAGAAACGTTAGCTGCATTGGATCCTGTTCTAATTATCCAAGTGTGGTTTGCATTGTTTGGATAGTTGTTAGGGTATTCAGGTGAATGAAACTGACCCTTCTCTGTGTCAAAATATTTCAAGCTTGTGGAAGATGCCAATACATCGTCTGAAAAATACACAAAAGGTTAGCCAGCAATTTCTTGTGAGCATGATTATAACAAAATTACCCTTATCATTCCTTACCATAGCATAGTGCGATAAACAACTGAATAGCTGGAAAGTACATTCTCTCATCCATCCAATCTTTCAAAGATTGTTTCGTTTTTTTTTTTTTTTTTTTTTTTTTTTTTTTTTTTTTTTTTTTTTTTGGTTATGTTCTGGCATGGAAATTGCACAAGGAAAGATAAATATTTATGCCTATGAAAGGTTTATACGGAAAAAGTTATAATTACTATTTCAGAATATGGTCAGTAATTTTAAGGAATATATTTAATAAGTTATAGGAAACAATGATTTTGATAACATTCTAAAAATTAATTAGAATTGCACACGTACATGTATATTTGCACATGAACATTTTGAGGAACTTTTTTGGTCAATGTAAAAGAGACAGAGAGATATATGGAATATTTGATGAATTATTTTAAGAGTCAGTGAAGGATAGATCAGTCTCTGAGGTCAAGTATACCGGACATATATTGTTATTTCCAGCATAATACTCTTAAGTATTTCCGTTAATGATAAACTTTCAAGATGAAACAAACTGACAAAAATTGAAGATATAATTATAATTGCAATTCGATGTTTGTGTTGTTCGCAGATCAACAAATTATTGATGGTAAAATTTGTTTGAAATAAGCAAAAATTTCTATCAAGATGTTTAAAGAAATATTTTTAAACAAATTAGGATATTTAATTTCATGATATTATATGGAATGGATTTCAATTTGAAAAGTATGATCCATGCAGTTATACAGAGTTCAAAACTTGTAATTGACTTTGCATAATGTATTTTTCTCAAAATTAAATCGAACAATGAACAGGTGGATGGGATAAAACATCTTAGATTCGGGTTAAATAAATCCGGTTGCTATACAATGATTGTTGATGAATAACGTATACTATGCGGGGAATAAAACTGGTAAAAATTACAAGTAGGTGGCAGAAAATATCTGGTATGAGGGTTATAAACTACAGGTAGGCAGCAGAAAACATCTGGTATGGGGGTTATAACCTTCTGTTGAGCTAGTTTTGTGGCTCTTCAAGGTAGGTAGGATATTAGGATGATTTATGCTGGAATTTTAGCTGGTACAAACTACAGGTAGGTGGGAGAAATCATCTGGGATCAGGGTTATAATTTCAATATTTAAATCAGGTTACTATACGAAGTATGATGATGAATAGCGTATACTGATGATGGAATAAAAGCGGGTACAAGCTACAGGTAGGCGGGAGAAAACATCTCAGATCACGGGTATATTCTTATGTTAAATTAATCTTGTGACTCTGCATAGTAGCTAGAGTATTGGCGAGTTTTGTGTATGAATACTAGCTGGTGCAATCCACGGGTAGGTGAAAGATGATTGATTGATTGATTGTATTTTGTTTTATGTCTCATTCCAATTCTTCACTCATATAGAGAAGTCACCATATACCGGTGAAGAGCTTCAAATGTTGACCTTTACTCGGCACTCAGGGCCATTGAGCAGTGAGGGATCTTTATCGTGCAAACGCCTGCCGTGACACGGGGCCTCGGTTTTTAAGGTCTCATCCGAAGGACCCGCAACTTTCACTTCAAAGTGCCAAGCGCAAGGCGAAGGAACAGTTGCTACCCATTTCTTATCGACTTAGGTCAGTCGCAGCCAAGATTCGAACTCACGACCTCCCGATCACGGACCAAGCGTTCTACCGACTGAGCTACCGTGAACGGTTAGGCAGGTGAAAGAAAACATCTGGGATCAAGGTAATATTAAATAAATTTTGTTTCTATCCAAAGCACGTAGGGAAATGGCGGGTGTTGAACAGTATTCTAAGCTGGTACCAACTACATGTAAGTGGAAGAAAACGTCTGCGATCAGGGTTATATTTACTTGTTAAATTAATCTTTCAACATGCAAAAGTATGTTGATCAATGGGGTATACTGTTTTTGGAATTTCAGCTGGTACGAACTACAGGTAGGTGGGAGGAACATATTGAAAGAACATAATATCTCCATGTTTAATTAATCATGTGATTTTCGAATGTCTGTAATGGTATTCGCTATTTGTGGAGGAATATTAGCTTATACAAGGTAACGTAGAAGAAATCATGTGGGATCCGAGTTACATTTTCATCATTAATTAATCTCGGACTGTCCAAAGTATGTTGGCGAATAACCTAAAGTACAGGTAGGTGGAAAAAGCAAGTCTGATCATGACAATATCCCTATGTTTGTGCGATGTAGGTTGAGCAATAGCGTGTTTTATGAGGCAATCTCAGCTGATACAGGCTTCCGATAGGTTGGGAGAATCACATCTATAGGATTCGTTTTTTAATGTAAAATCGTCGCCCGTGTAGCGCAGTGGTTAGAGCGTTTGCTCCAGAGTCTTGGAGGAAGGAGTTGATCTGCATAGACATCGGTCCTTCAGATAAGACCTATAAACTAAGGTCCCGAGTCGCGGTAGGTGCTTTCACGAAAAAAAAAATCACTCACTGCTTAAAAGGTCCTGAGTGCCAAGTACATGTCTAAATATGCAGTCTTCCACCGGCAAATGGTGATGTCTCAATATGAATGAAAAAATCTCGAAGGGATGTTTAAGAAACAATCAAACAAACAAATACGTAATATTAATCTTATACCTGTCAAACGTAGGTTGAGAAATTATGTGCATTGTTTAGAGATATATTCTGGAAACCAACTTTTATTCGCGTGCGAGAAATATCTGCGAGTTTCCCGACCTTCTTTAACTCGCAAATATTTACATGTATCGCCGCAAACCATTTATTTAGACGCTTTGTATATAAATGGTTCATTGGTCGCGGAAATTAATCGACGCAGATTGAATTAAAAATGACGAATCGCGAATAAAAGATGACGCAATTACAGTAATACACTGTACTTTGTTTATATTATTTGTACATTAGATAGATAAAAATCATCCAAAATCAACTAGAGTAAAATGTACCTGTCAAAAATAGCTACAAAAGTAGGGAGTACCTAATACTAAAGAATATTAGTTAAAAGATTTTGCAAAAATGTCTTGCTGTATTGCGTTCGGATATACTCGGTAAAGCGTGAGTTTTGTTAGAAAATAAATCTTGGCGTTAAGTTATAGATGTTCAGAAAGTTTTTTTTAGTTTGGACACACACCCTCCTTCTCCGGTTTTGCTTGTTAAACATTTTTGAGTGACAACATATAAATAGTATCTCTTCTAAACATAACATGAAGACATGAACATAATCTGACAAGACAAAATTTACCAGTAACCCCCACCCCACCCCACCCCGCACCCCCCGAATCAAATGACTGTCCCCTGAAAGAATATATAATTTATATATTCTTTACCTATAAATTTTGCATGTCCTTAAAAATATTGGGTAAAAAATTCTGATGTACATTAATTCCAATGTACATTGGATGTATTTCCGCATTAAAAAAATAGCAAATTGGATTGAAAATAAATTTCGAACTAGAATTTAATCCAGTTTTCTAAGACGTCCGTGTCGAATTGTACATGTAACCGACGATTTCATTTTCTATTTCAAATGTTTTGACTGTAACATATGGTTGCATATTTCTGACCCCCTACATGCAAGATAAATTAGATCAAGTTATGAGAAAAGTATGTCCAATATTTTTTTTTTACCTGTTATATTTCATAAAATATTCTTCTACCACGCATGTACAACGTATTCCATGTGGAAAATCCAAAAAAAAAATAACGTAGAATAAGCGTTTTAATAAAAACAAGATGTGTTTGTGATACATTGATGCCCCCGTATTGCGACTTATGGCGAAAGTTAAAATTTCTCAAATACAATTCAAACTCCAAGGTAAAGAGATAAAAAGAAATGTTATTACCCAAAGAAAAGACTTGTCTCAATGAATATACCACTGGCGGATTTAAGGGGGGGGGGGCGTGGGGGGCGCACGCCCCCCTAAAATTTTCAAAGTATGACATGACCAATATTAATAATGCCATACTTTGGTTTTATAATTAATGGTCAATTAAAAAATGATAATTTTATTTAATGACCAAGTATCGGTTTTCTTAAAAATCAAGTCTGAAAACCTTGCATTCCATAGGGCTAAGGCTATGAATATTATCTCATAATTATTCAAACCGGAAAACGTCTGACTCCCGATTTCGTTTGAAGAGTAGACTGCACTTGTCTATTTCCTATCATGATGCAAGAAAAGATACATCAATATTTTAAGGCTGGTCGAAGGTAAATAAATGAATTTAAAATCAGACGGTCTACGTTACAAACCCGTCCACTGATTGATGTATCTATTTATCAATGGTGTAGCTATGCAGTAATTTACTTACATAGATACAAGACTTTTTTCATCACACACATATCATAATCTTTCCATATAAATGGAATTTAACGTCAGGATATAGGTTAGGATGGTGTAAATTTCGACCGTTCATAAATACCTTAAAAAAAATTGTTTATAACCCATTATAGTGTACGTACATCTATTTTATGCAGAAAGAAAATGCATTTTTCATATACAAATCAATGTCGATAATAATAGGCGAAATTTATTTCTTCACTGGAAAATTACATCCAAGAAAAAACTTTATCGCCCGAAAAATTACGGACGAGTATTTTTAAACCATTGCGGGGAATATCAGTTGATCACCTCTGAAAATATCTTGAATATATAGAAAGACACAGTGGATATTCCTGGCGTGAAATTTATCAACTATGTTTAATTTTGCAATTTAAATTCATACCTTTTTAATTTATAGTATTTAGTTTTACAAATAAAATGCAAATCAGATCAGCTGAACAGAAATCGGCCGAAGTTACCCATGCATGAATACGGCGTCAGCGGGTAACTCAGTCCGACCATGCAATGAAAATGACGCAATGCTATTTGTTACCAGAAAAAATCATTACCACCGTCCGTATAAAAAAAAGTATTAGGATAAGTATTATGTACAAGAATACTCCGTAGAAACTAGTTCTATTATAATAACAGTGAAAAAACATCTGTTCTGTTTACATGTGATTTAGATGCCTGCGCATATATATTCATTTGAAGCATGCCTTGACAAATCGGTAAATCAGTCTCTAGTCACCTGGTGCACTTAATGTCTTCAATTTTTTTCACAATCTTTTATGTTTACAACAGAATAATTTAAATTAATATATATATATATATATATATATATATATATATATATATATATATATATATATATATATATATATATATATATATATATATATATATATATATATATATATATATATATATATATATATTATATATAAATTAGTCTAGAGATGACGCGAATAATTTTGTTTATATTTTTGCACATCGATCGAAAATACCCCTGTGCGGTCGAAGTTACCCAACACACATTTCTTGTAAATCGAACACATTTATTTTATATAGGCCCCCTATAATACAATGTAATCTGAACAATAAAAGGTATTCCGAAGGAAAAAGGATCCAGTAAAAGTTGAGCGTAATACATGTAATAGGCAGTGAAATACTTGAACAAATCTGAATATAAAAAAAAAAATAATCGGTCGAAATTACACCACCCTACCCTACAGTGTATCTCATTCTGTCATATATGT
The DNA here is from genome assembly GCF_033153115.1 of Saccostrea echinata. Classification (NCBI taxonomy): domain Eukaryota; kingdom Metazoa; phylum Mollusca; class Bivalvia; order Ostreida; family Ostreidae; genus Saccostrea; species Saccostrea echinata. The sequence continues at coordinate 2,978,107 of NW_026889796.1, read as the reverse complement.
ATAATACTTATAAAAACAAACGTTGCAATATTTAATTTTTCAATATTCAGATATTCTTTGTGTATCATTGTGCTTCGTTTATTTCATACTGCTATAAACGGAACTGCACGTTACAGCGTGTTTGTTTATTTTGTTTCCTTGGCTGCGGTGGAGATACATGTGTATGGAATCTAAAAAAAAACTTTTTGGAATAACATTAGAGTTACTTACAAATATCAGGTTGACTAGCATTCTTGCTGAAATAACAATGATTCAGAACGATTTCTAAGATACACTAAGTTCGGAGATTCACGAAGTTCGGAGACACACAAAGTTTCTGCTTTCTCAAGAGTAAATTTGAAATAAAAATTATCGAATGATTAATAAATTTGTACATTATTCTTAAGCAGACGTGAAATTCCTACAAAGACTTTAGAGTATTGTAAGTTACAAACTAAATTCATATCTTATAGGCTTTTGTGTAAAGGAAGTAGGCACCAAGGGGAAATAGAAGATGGCGGAAGTCAATGCTGCTGTATCGCTTTGGCATACCTGTCTTCGGACACACCGAACACATCAGCCGATGTTGATCACATTTTACATCTGGGGACATCACTTTATCGACGACTTTGTCATCATGGGGGATATATGCTCATTCAAGAGCTGGGGGGAGAAATGGAGATCAGAGGAAGAAAGCTGCTAGTATCTTTGGGAAACCCTAAGTGCGGCACTATTATGCAGAAACAAGACAACAATGATGCGCTCGGATTTACCTTAGAAACAGCTCTAGCACAGGTTTTAGGCGAATCAAGCACATTCTTTTTAACCATCGACTTATTGAATTTATAGAGTGTGAGGAGATCACTGGGATGGCCATTTGTGAATCCATTATCTTGTGTATGAATGCAGTTGGTCTGGATCCGAGCTATTGTCGTTCCCAAACAATGGATGGTGCTGGAAATATGGCCGGTAAACATTCCGGTTGTGCATCACGATTTAAAAACCAGTATCCCCTAGCTGTATATCATTACTGTAGCTGTCATGATCTTAATCTCGCCATCAGTAAAAGTTGTTCGTTGAAAGAAGTGCAAATATGCTTAGACACACTAAAGAAGCTGGGTATATTCTTTAAATATTCACCAAAGCGCACACGAAGGCTGGAAAAGGCTGTTGATGAAGTCAACGAAGAGAGAACTGAAAACAAAATTGACAGGAAGAAGTTTAAAGTGTTTTCAGAGACCAGATGGGTTGAGAAACACAACACCCTGCAAACATATCAAGATATGTATAAGCCAATTTTGCTCTGCTTAGAAGCGATTTCCTTAAGAGAAAGAAACTGGGATTCAAAGGCGGTTGTGGAAGCAAATGGTCTTCTAGCGAAATTGTCAGATCCACAATTTATTGCCTCATTTCAAACAATCCGGAATTTCTTTGGATACATGTCTGGACTCAGCAAGAAATTACAGGGAAGCACCTTGGATGTGTTGGAGGGATACAGAATGGTGGCACATGTGCGCGAAGTTATATCAGGCTTGAGGTCGAACGATGAGGAGTATGACAGTGTATACGAAAGGATGGAGGAGATGGCTCGATTAGCAGATGGTGCCATGACTGTCACTCGTCAATGCTCGAGGCAAACTCAAAGAAGCAACGTTCCTGCGTCATCAGCAAAAGAGTATTTCAAGCGAAATACCTACATTCCCTATTTGGATTCTTTAATCCAACAGCTCGACCTTCGGTTTTCAACCTTGGCTCAACAAAGTGCACAAGCATTGTGTCTGGTGCCTTCAAATCTCTCTCGCCTAAACCAGGAAGTTTTACATGCTATAGAAACCAGCTTTGGACCGGACATGCCAGACCGATCTTCATTTCCACAAGAGCTGAACTTATGGAAGCAAATGTGGAGCCGTCAAACTGATCCTCCAGACACGCTTTCAGGCACACTACTGGACGACAGAACATGCCGGACAATGTTCCCGAATGTCACCAAAGTTATCCATCTGTTACTTTTGACGTCTGTAACCTCAAGTTCTGTGGAGCGTGCCAATTCGTCTTTACGCTTCATTAAGAGCTATCTACGCACTACGATGGGTGGGGAGCGATTCAACGCCCTTATGCTTTTATTTATACATAGGGACATCCAGGTTGACATTAGTAAAATCATTGATATTTTTGTTTCACGGAATCCAAGACGTATGCTGCTTGAAAACCCCACTGGTGATTAAGGTATCCGACCCATATTAGGACCTAATTTTCTAAATATCAGTCGTGTTTAAAAAACTATGATATTATTTCAAAGCACTTTAGAATAGAAAAGGATTTACCAAGAGAAATTTTCTACAAAAAAATACTACCTTAGCAGTTATTAATCTCTGAAGATTGCATTGAATTTTATGGAAAAAAGTAATTTTTTAAAAATTAAATACTTAGAATATCAATAAATGCTATGATGGAAAGATGTATTTGATCATAAGGAATAGAAAAACAATTAAAAACTATTATTTCACTGGATAGATTTTTTAGAATTGATTTTTATTGAATAAAATCAAAGGGAGATAACTCTTCAAGGACAGGACAAGGTCAAAAATTAGGGCACCTTCTGCTCTTACATACTGATTCTAAAACATAAAAATTATGTTTAAATATACTGAGTACTCAGCCCATACATATCTGTTATGCATTCAATTCCATTGAATCTGAGGCTAATATGGGCCGGATACCTTAAGGAGGCTGGGGGGTCAACAAATTAACCATCAGATATAACTTAATTTTTTTAGATATGATATCTTAAGCTGTCAACTATCATTTGGCAAACAAAAATTTCATACATTTTAGTTTTAAAATTTGATTTTTGTATATCTTTATATGGAGCTCTTCTTCTAAAGAAGATCAATATAGTCTGAAAATGGCCACAACCACCCAGCCCTCTTAAGTGACAATGTACTTTGAAAAACATTCTGATTTTTGCGACTTCTTGTATATCTAGGTAAAATGCTATTTTTAAAATCTGATCTTGTTTATTCGTTGTTTTTTAGTTTGTGTGCGTGTGTGTGTGTGTGTGTGTGTGTGTGTGTGTGTGTGTTTCTTTTAAGGAGGCTGGGGGTTAACAAATTAGGCATCAAATATAACTTAATTTTTTAGATTTGATATCTTAAGCTGTCAACTATCATTTGGCAAACAAAAATTTCATACATTTTAGTTTTAAAATTTGATCATTTTTGTATATCTTTATATGGAGCTCTTCTTCTATAGAAGATCAATATAGTCTGAAAATGACCACTACCACCCAGCCCTCTTAAAAAGTGAAATATCATAGTGTACATAACTAATAAATACCACTATTTTTGTGTCTGGTTTTACTCTTAATATTCACGAAAACCCAGGAGCTTAAAGGGGGCTTCGCCCCCTGGGCCCCCACCAGGGCTTTGCCCTGGACCCACTGGGGGCCTTAAGGCGGCCCCCAGACCCCCTGCCTGAACGAAGTTATCCACGCCCCCCCCCCCCCCCCCTAATCACAAATCCTGTATCCGCCCATGTATACCCGTGGAATATGAAAATATGAAACCGTTCAGAAGTTATCATGGCCAAGGTTAAAGCTTTTAAGAGGTGCGTCAAACTCCAAGGTCAAGGTCAAAATTAATAGTACCAGGGGATGACTTGTCACAAGAAATACACCTGTGAAATACAAAAGCTCTAGCACCAATTGTATAAAAATTATGGCCAAAGTTAAAGATTTTCAAATGTAGGTAAAACCCCAAGTTCAAATGTCAAAAATGTTGGTATTCAAAGGAAGGTCTTATCACAAGAAATACAGCTGTGAAATATGAATGCCCTAGTACTAACTACTCAAACGTTATGGCCAAGGTTAAAGTTTTATAAAAAGTGGGTCAAAGTATAATGTCAAGGTCTGATGTATTTATACCAAAAGGAAAGATCTTGTCGCAATATGAATACACATGTGAAGTTTAAAAGCCTAAGCAACAACTGTTTAAAAGTTATGCCCAAGGTTAAGGTTTGGTGATATTTTTCAAAAGGACATAATTGTTGGTACCAAAAAAAAGGTCTTGTCACAAGGAATATACAATAAGGAAAACATTTCTCCAGACAATCAAAAGTTGTTGGCAAGGTTAAACAGACGGACAGGGCAAAAACTATATGCCTACTGTATACCAACACTATTAATATCCTCACATACGAAATCGGATTTTTAAGTTTAGGCAGTTTACTTTTTTACTTGTCATTTTTTTAGGGAGGTTGGCCCTCATTTTGAAAAACGGATCTGCCTTCATGACCTTAATTAGGTCTTTCCACCTTTCTGTCGAAAGACCTATTGAAATTGTTCTGTTTTTTGTAATTTTTCTTCTGCTGATTTTTTGTTTTGAATATTATCCAAAAGATTTTTTGTTCATCATAAAGGTCGTTAAAAATTATGTCTAGATTTGACGCATTGACTATAAACTTTTACCCCTTTCGGAGTTCTTGCCCCTTGCATGAGAAATCTTGTTATCGCTACTCCTCCGAAACTCCTCCGAAACCGTAGATTGTAGAGATACGAAACCTTCGCCAATGTTTTCAACTAATTAAGGAGACTCTTCAATCTATTCATTGCGAAGGATTCGTTGACCCCTCTAATGAGTTACTGCCCCTGTTTACGAATAATGAAAAAATTTTGAAAACTATAAATCTTAGAGACATCGAACCAATTGCATATGATTTTTCAATCATTGACCCTGAAATTTATATCAAAATAGTTAATATCTGCGAGTGTTATGCATTATCCCGTTGCCCCTTCTAATGTTTCAGGAAACTACAATATATTGCATAACATTATTTATTAAAAAACATTGCGAATACATCATCTTCCTGAAACATTTTTTTCTGTTGTATTAATACACAGGTGTGTTACAATAAATTTCACGGTGTAGTACCTAACCGGTTGCTAATCAGAACAATCAAAGTACTGAAAGTACTGGGAAGCGCTAAGCATATTGCAATTTGAAATTCATCAGAATTATTTTGATTTAAATTGCCTGTTGTATTGGAATTTAAGCAATATCTTGACAGTGCGGCTGCGCTAGGGCGAGCACAGTTCTTTGATACATAATCAAACATGTGAGTCATGAAAATTTAATTAATTTCCCCTTGGGATATGAAATTCAACATTGTCTTATGCCTTTTTATTTTAAGCATTTTACATTTTCTTCTCTGTCAAAAGATTAATCAATTTCACATACATGAAATTGTAAGAAAATATTTCTCCGTTTCTTAATATATATACATGTATATATATATATATATATATATATATATATATATATATATATATATATATATATATATATATATATATATATATATATATATATATATATATATATATATATAGAACGCACATATGTAAGTACGTTATATATGTAACAAGATTTACAGAGTTATGCCGCTTGTCATGTGATTTGTATTATTGTCCTTGTAATTGTGACGTCATGCATTGTGTATTAAAGATGGCAACTGTGCACAAGTGTTATTGAGAATCTTACATGGTGTCAGAAGAAAAATGGACAGGTTAAACCCTCCAGCCGCACTCAACTTACACGGAAACTTAAGGGAGAATTGGAGGCGATTTAAGCAGCAATTCGACATATATAATATAGTGTCCGGAACGGCGGAGAAAGATGATAAAGTGCAGGCTATGACCTTACTCCACGTGGTTGGCGCTGAAGCCATTGAGGTTTATAATACGTTTACCTGGGATGACAAAGATAAAGAAAAAGTCGCGGACATTTGTGAGAAATTCGAGGCTTATTGCAACCCGAGGAAGAACATTACACATGAGAGGCACATGTTCAACACCAGGGTACAGAAAGAAGGTGAGCGCATAGATGCATATGTTACTGATCTAAAACAAAGAGCTGTGAGTTGCGAGTTTGAAAATTTACAAGATTATCTTATCAGAGATCGGATCGTATGCGGGATCAAGAGTGACTCTGTAAGAAAGAGACTGTTGAGAGAAGAAAACCTTACATTACAGAGGGCTATAGACATTTGTCGTGCTAATGAAGCCAGTGAATCACAAATTAAAAATATCGCAGATGAGAAAGCTATAAATCACGTGGTCACGCAAGGAGCACATGGCGGGTTCAGGCGTGGCAGAGGAAATTCGCGTCATAATAACAACAAACCGACACGTGATAGAGACAAAAGCAAACCACGGCAAGGAAAATGTGAGCGCTGTGGAGCTTCTCATGCTCGAGGAAACTGTCCAGCGTACGGTAAGGAGTGCAGAAAATGTGGGAAAATGAATCATTTTGAAAAAATGTGTAAAAGTCGGGGAGACCGTGTACACATGCTCCAGCATGAGTCCGATTCGGATGCAGACAGAGATTCACTGTTAGATTACGAATTCCTAGCATACGGGATCGAGACCACGAACAAGGATAGGGAACAGGACTGGATGGTTCGAGTGAAAATCAATGACATTTCCGTTGACTTCAAGATAGATACAGGGGCACAGTGTAATGTGATCACGGACAAACTTTGCAAAGAAGCAGGAATCAAGGATATTAGCAAATCGAAGTCGCGATTAATCTCATACTCCAAGGATGAAGTCAAAACTATTGGCAAGGCTCACGTTGCGTTAAAATACAAACAGAAGTATTATGATGCTGTAGTTCATGTTGTGGATCATGATGTTGTACCTGTACTTGGCTTACAAACTTGTCTGGATTTGAAGCTTGTCCAACGTGTAAATCTGGTCGATGAAAATCAAAGTACTGCGAGTACTGACAATGTCATCAAGGAATACCAACACTTATTTTCTGGAATCGGATGTTTGCCAGGAGAATATGACATTAAAGTGAATCCAAACGTTACACCTAAAGTTCACCCTCCACGAAGAGTTGCACACGCTTTAAAACCGAAAGTCAAGGAAGAGTTAGACAGGATGGTTAGTGAGAAAGTCATCACAAAAGTAGAAAAACCAACAGCATGGGTTAATCCGATCGTCATTGTAGAAAAACCCAAGGGACTTGAATCGCGGAATTCAACGGGAACATTATCCGCTGAAAACAGGAGGTAGCCGCAACGCTAAAAGATGCAGAAGTTTTCAGTACTCTTGATGCTGCCTCAGGATTTTACCAAATCAAGTTGTCAGAGAGGAGCACTTGGGTGACAACATTTAATACTCCTTACGGGCGATACAAGTTTGAACGTCTACCCTTCGGAATTTCTAGTGCGCCGGAAATTTTTCAGAGAACAATATCGCAAATCTTTTCCGACATTGATGGGTGAGGTACTATAGCTGATGACATTTTGATTTATGGACGGAATCAAGAAGAACATGATCAGAGACTTTCAGCTGTGTTAGCAAGAGCACAAGAAGTTAACTTGAGGTTCAACAGACAAAAAAGTAAACTCAGCCAGTCAGAAGTCAAATTCGTAGGTCATGTGTTTGGACCCGATGGATTGAAGCCTTGTCAAAGTAAAGTTCAAGCGATAATTGAGATGAAGAGTGCGGAAAACAAGAAAGACCTACAAAGATTCCTGGGAATGATTAACTATTTAGGAAAATTCATACCCAATATGTCAACAGTGAACAGACCGTTGCGTCAACTTCTAGAAAAGAATGTTGAATGGCATTGGACACGGACACACCAACAAACGTTGGAGGAGTTGAAATGTGCAATTACAAGTGCACCTGTTCTCAAATACTATGACGTGTCAGCACCAGTAAAAATTTCAGCAGATGCTTCTTCTGTAGGACTGGGAGCATGTCTTCTACAAGGAAATCAACCGATAGCTTATGCGTCGAGATCCTTAAATTCAGCTGAATAGAACTATGCTCAAATTGAAAAAGAGCTACTCGCTATTGTGTTTGGACTCATTAAATTTCATGATTACGTGTATGGGAAAGTAGTGGACATAGAAACGGACCACAAACCCCTGGAAAGTTTTTACAAAAAGCCATTATCCAATGCACCACCGAGATTGCAGAGAATGATGTTAAGAATCCAGAAATATGACTTGAGAGTAAAGTACTCACCGGGAGAAACACTTCACATTGCCGATACTCTTAGTCGCGCAGCATTAAGAAACGATGAATCAGAAGATGACTTTGAGGTTCATATACTCGAGAACAAACCGATAACATGTGAAAATGTGGAACGATTCCAGGCTGAAACTGCAAAGGACGAAATACTATGGAAACTGATGAAAACCGTGATTAATGGTTGGCCAGAATCCAAACAGAAAATTGATCCGGAGATAAATCTGTATTGGAACTTCAGAGATGAGATCAACATATCTGACGGACTTGTGTTCAAGGGAGATAGAATCATTACTCCATTATCTATGCGTCATGAAATGCTGAAAAGAATTCATCTAAGCCACATGGGAATTGAAAAAAGCTTAAGCAGAGCACGAGAATTACTTTACTGGCCTGGGATGAGTCAACAAATTAAAGACCTTGTTGAACAGTGTGAAATTTGCAATAAACACAGAAATAAACAGCAGAAACAACCACTCTTACAACATGAAGTGCCTAACCGACCATGGCAAAAAGTTGCCACTGATCTCTTCTACTTGAATGGAGACTCCTACCTAGTACTTGTTTACTACTTCTCTGAGTTCTTCGAACTGTAAATGTTACAGGATACCAAAAGTCTGACAGTTATCAAATGTCTCCGTCAAAACTTTGCTAGATATGGAATTCCAGAAAAACTCGTTAGCGACAACGGACCAGAGTATTCAAGCTACGAATTTCAAGCTTTTGCTAGAGACTTCGGTTTCAAGCACATCACATCATCTCCAAGGTACCCCCAGAGCAATGGACTAGCAGAGAGGACCGTATAGAGAGCCAAAAAACTTCTGAAAAAGGCCATTGAAGACCATCAAGATCCATATTTATCTCTTTTAGAGCTTCGCAATACACCACTTCCTGGTGTGGACTTTCACCTGTGCAACTTCTGATGGGTCTCAGAACCAGATCTTTCATTCCAGCCAAATCGTCACTCTACACACCCAACAACTTCCCTGGGAAATCCGTCAGGAAAAATCTACAATTTAAACAGCAGAAGCAAAAACACTACTATGATAGAAATACCAAAGAAAGAACACCATTATCAAAAGGAGACGTAATTAGAATTCGTTCACATCAATCATCATCAACTTCATGGAATCCAGGACAAGTCGTCAAACAATGCGAGGAACCAAGATCCTACATAGTAAAATCAGGAAACCGCATATTCAGGAGAAATCACAAGGATTTAGTGAAAACCAAGGAAAGGAGTGTTCCAGAAAATTCTAGGGAGGAAGAAGACGAAGTAGTGATCATTCCACCAATGCAGGCAGATTCAACGCATACAGATTCGAGGAGTGTTATCAGTAGTAAAGAGTCGTGTCAGCCAGTAAAGGCAGTGAAAAGTGAAAGTGTCAAAATATGTGAAAATAATGAAAATGTGAAAATTTCAAATCCCAAAGTCCGATTCACAAGGTCGGGAAGAGCGTCAGTGTTACCGGCAAGATACCAAACTTAACGCTTGTAATAATTTCAGTGTTGTGTTAGTCTACATGTATGGACGTTTCCAAACTCTTTTTTCTGTTTAAAGTTAATTTATGTGTCCAGTGATGTTTTGAAATGCGGCGGATTTGTTTTAGAAATGTTTTATTGTTATCATGTTATGAGTAATTGAAATACACAGAACTCTAAATTCGGACATTTCAAATTTACAGTATATTTATTTAGCAGTAGGATTCTCTGATTTGTAAAACTGTAAACGCACAAATATCTTAAAAAGGGAGATGTAACAAGATTTACAGTTATGCCGCTTGTCATTGAACTGTATTATTGTCCTTGTAATTGTGACGTCATGCATTGTGTATTAAAGATGGCAACTGTGCACAAGTGTTATTGAGAATCGTACAATATACATTGTAAATCAATTTTATGCGAACTTTTCTACTAAATAACATTCCAGTTTGAGTTTTAAATACTTATTAAAATCCCATCTGAGTTTTAAAAATATGTACTTATTCAATCACTACATTATATGTACATGACATATAATAAACCGTTTTTAATTAAGTATTTGGGCCATAGATGCAGAAATTGTTAGCTACCTGGTACACAAGTGATGAGTGCCGACACGATTTTAAATGAACTACAATGTATAGAGATAAGCATGACAAGAACCGCCCTTATCTACTAACAGTGGATTTTCGTACAATATTAATGTACATGTACATGCTTATCTTTACCTTACTAATTGACTCCTATAATTAGAACTGCACGTAACTCAGTATTACACTAAAATAGCCGATAGAGAGTGTCGGGGATTTCCAGTTGCATATTTTTAGAAACCCAGTGGAGGTATCTAACTTGCTTAGTGGCGCTGGATCGCGAACGGAAGTAGATTTACGATGACAGTAAGCGCTTAGCGCTTAAAAAAGCGTTCAATGTTTCTATTCGAAAATTGCACGGCTCCTAGCTGAAATAAATATGTTGGAGACACTTGGAAAAAGAGGTAAAATTGTCAAAAAGTGACCCCAAATCCATTAAGTCTTGGAAAAATCCTTGTGCACGGAACAAGTAAGGAATTTCTTTAAGTGATGCGAGATGTATTTTGTAGAACAACCGTCTAAAAATTTTAATATACATTGTAGTAAAATTTCAGAAGTCTGTACACATTCTCAAGTCAATATACTCCAAGTTTTCATGCGTCTTTTCGTCATTTATAGGTTAGATTGTGCTCATTTTGGTATGTAAAGATGTGTCAATCTATAATAATACGTAGATATAATAAAAATTATTTGAAAAGATGTATTTTGAAGGAGATTTTTAGACAAAAAACGATCTTCTTAAGTTACGGTTGCTATCAGAATCTTGGTATGTATGCACCGGCTATAAGCTGAAAATAATGCACCGGCTGATATTTGAAAAATAAAAAAATCTTTTCCATCAAGAAAGAGAATATCAACAAACTTATGTCTGTACAGGCCAAAAATATATATTTAAAACATCCTAAACAGCATGTGAAATAAAATGTCTACATGTGCAATTGGCATTTACCAACTTAACTCGAATATATTGTGTTCTTCCAAGCATAGCCGATCTTCGAAAGGCATCACAAAATCAAAAAGAAAACTGTACGAAGGAAACGTAAATTATTTTAAATTAAATGAAAGTTTTTCCATCATTACTTCAAAACCTTTCCAAATCTAAAGTCTTTTGGGATTTTTGAAGCCTACTTGTATACTTAGACCTAAATAATATTTAGAAATTTTTCAGTATAACCTTTGACGATAGCGCATTGGTACGCTCTAGCTTCAGAAAATACATTTAACACACAATATCCAAACCATGGACCTTGAATGGAGAGGATGCCCGACTCCCCTTTGAATTAACTAAATTATTAAATCTATACAGTCAGAAGAGACCCCCCCCCCCCCGCGCCACGAAAGAAAGAGGTTTTTTTTCAGATAGAGAAGTCTTCCATTTGATACTTTAACAGATATTATTTTCACATTACATTTTATAAAATTTGATATTTTAACTTGAGTATTTTGCATTTTTACTTAGAACTAGAGGGTTCGTTTCAAAAATGGAAGGTTGAAAAAAAATCAATCTACAGAGCGAACTTAGTTTGAATACCAATTTATATTTATATATTTTGAGATATATGATGCAAGAAGGTTGTGTTGTGCGTTCGCACCGTCACGGGACAGACTATAATAATTAACTAAGTCAAATGTGGGTCATTTTTCCGAAATGAATAGTACTCTCATGCATATGCTTACTTTTACATATGTATAGATCGAATGAATGTTTAAATCTTTGCATAGAATTAAGTATCTTATAATTAATTATGTGATATATTCTCAACAGATTGCATGTTAGCAAAATAGATTAGCAGAGTTATCTTTCTTTGTTTATCGAACCTTAGATGACGGTAGATTAAGGAGGATAAATCCTGTTTTCAAAAGTAATGAGAGTTTTTTATCAAGTATATTTTTGGAATCTACATACATAGCTTAATTAAAAATCAAAACAAAAAATGGAGGTCAATGCGCTTCTTCTGGTGCTACAGAGCATTTAATATGACATTTTTGTTCTGTAATTGCGTCTTAACATATATCAATTTTTCAAAGTTTTTCCTCTATTATTTTTTATCGAAATAAATTATGGGAACAAACAGTCTTTTTTCATCTTGAATAGTCACATTAAAATTTGTAACTAAAAAAAAGTTTCAAATTTATTTTGCATAGTTAATTATTTGACCTTTCTGTATTCAAAAAATGTCATTTTTCCAGCTTAAAAATATAACAAGCGATAAAACCATTTAAGCCGAATGGTTAAAATTATCTTATATAATCAGAAAAGAAAAATAAAAGTGGGTGTCTGTGATGTTAATTTTTAGATATTATTAAAATAGTGTTAATTTTAAGCTTAAATTGGGCTATTTTTTTTTCCAGGACCTTCACAATATATTTGCTATATTTGTCAAATATGATGATAGAATTTATGACAGTTAATTTGATATAAAATTTAGGACCAGCATGAATTATCTCACTGCACAGAATAACTCTGTGTTCAGGCTGCATGTAAAGATAGGAATCCAAACATAGCAATACTGTAAATACTTCGAAAGAGAAAAATTTTCTTCTAAAAAAAAATACCTTCCGTCACAAAATATAGTTCCTCACTTAATGCTTTCGGTATGGAATTTAATCATAGGGTTTTAATTGAATATAGATTAATTAGCTTTGTAGAATCCAAATTTATTGTAAGAACTAAAATATTATGCAGAATTTTTTAAATAGAGGTCAAGACAAAAATCTGCTCAAAAGCTCAGGAAGGAACCTCTCTGTAACGTCAACAAAAAACAACCATGACCTATAAACGGGTGTATTTTACTGTTTAAAATTTCCAAAACAGCAATACCCTGTTTAGAATTCCCAGTGCTTTCCATAAATACGTCGTACTTTGTTGTTAAAAGAATACATGCATGATTCAGAGGTGTTTACATAATAAGGATTTTGTCGAGTGATTGCAATATTGTTGTTTACATTCCCTAATTTATGATGTAGATCGTAGTGATCGTAGATCGTATAGTGACAGAACAGTTCAGACAAGAGCATATTTAGAAGTAGATATTACCAGATTTGAGGTGTGGATCCAGGATTTGTATTATTGAAGGTATATTTCATCAGGTAAAAAATTAATATGTTCAGTTACATATATTAATACGTATATTAATATACTTTTTTTATTATTCTTAAATTGGGTACTACTTAAAATATTTAAATATCAAGCAATTTGATAAAAGGAACAATATTTACCGAGCCCTTCGGGCATATTGTACTCCTCGGGTAGCTAAATCATCGTATTGACTGAAAAAAAGCAATTAATTATTGTTTTATTATATCATTCAAGGATGAAATAATACAAATTCATTAAGTAAAATATGTCATCTTACATATTTACATTTGCTAAAGTCCTAGTCTAACGCAATGAGAGAAACGGGTTACATGTAAAACAAATATAACAATTTGTATTTATTTAGAATTTTAAAAAAAAAATATTTTAGGTGCAATTAAGAAAATCAATACTATCAATACGAATCAAAAAATGTAATACAAATGAAAATTATACAATATTTAAATACATAACGAGATAAGGATACAAATGTAAAATTATAAAAATACAAATAGAAAATGTACAATCCAAATAGAACAATACTAGTATACAAGTAGATTACAAATAGAAATTGGCATGTTTTTGTTTTTGTTTTTGTTTTTTCAAATGCTCGGATTTTTGAAGGAGTTTTCCATTTTAGTATGGTAACATGGTCCCTTTTTCGCCTTTATTTTAACGGTGAAAAATTAACATGTGTACGTAATACTGTAACATAATACATATGTATAAACATATGAAGTATATAATGTTAAGTTGTAACAGAGACTTTAGTAATATACAGTTTGGCCATAGATATTAGACAGAAAATGATTTTGTGACACTTTCAAGTACTTCAAAAGCATGTTGGAGGTAAATACCTAAATTGCACAGTTCCTTGAAATTTTTTCACTGAGCAGCTGTTTTAACTTTAAAACTGAAGGTTTTTTCCAGTATATTTCTTAATGTATCGACATCTGATTTCACTAAATTCAGGACATTTTAAAATAAAATGAAATTCATCCTTAGTATCTAAATGGCACATTTCACTATATCTGTTATTTATTGGTATGTTATTGCAACGACCATATTCAATAGCTAGATTATGGGATGACATACGTATTTTGCTTAATTGCTTCTTATATTTGATTGGAATAGCTTTTTGTTAAGTAATATTGGAGAAAGAAATTATCAATGACATGCTTAAAAATTTTGCCTCTTGGTGAACAATGTATTAATTTTGCTTGAAACTTGTTTGACTAGAAATAACTACAATTCTCTGTTCAATAATAGGGAAATGTGTTTTAAATTGAATACTTTCCTGACTATACAAAAGATGGCCTAGCCCAATTTCAAACGATTTTTCTCTTATATTTGTTACCAAACTATATATATATATATATATATATATATATATATATATATATATATATATATATATATATATATATATATATATATATATATATAAAGATAGATAGATAGATAGATAGATAGATAGATAGATATGTTCTTTTCACATTCCTCAAGTAACATATTATAACAGGCTAAGAGAAAACAATTTTCACTTTTTAACATATTGAACCAGAATTTGATAATATAAGAGAGGATCATTTGTATCTATGTCCAGAGATACATGTATCATATCATTATCACATGCTGGTTAGTAGAATAGTTAGCACATTCTTGCACATTGTCCAGTTAATTAGCTTGCACATTGTCCAGTTAATTAGAAATACACATTGGTTTCTATTCCTGTCCCTCTCGGGGTGAAGCAATTAATCAGTACAAGATAGTAGTATATGTTGCTAATTACGATATAGTATCTTAAGATGAAAGCGCATTAAGAATCAACAGCTAGAACTATAACACTCTTAGAAAATAAGGTTAATCCCTATGTGAAAGTGTATTCAATATTATTTCATAATAATGATCAATAAATTTAATACATGTATTTAGATTTAACCTGTCATAGTGTAACACCTGATCTTGTTGAAGACATTGCAATCGTTCAAAAAACAAATTATTTTAAAATTGATTGATTTGTTCATTTATGTTGAATTAACATTCTTGTTATACCAATATTTACAGTTAAAGAGTGTAATAATGTCTGGATCATTGGATATCAACTTTGGCTTGGATATTATTGAGCGTCAAAAGCTGAATATGACTTTCTAATCGAGGTGCAACGTTTGGAATACCTTAGAAACGATATTGTCCTGCGATATTCCATTTACAGATACGAACAACCACTTGTTGCTTCCCAAAATGAAAGCACCTTACAGCCTGAGTATTTACATCCACCAATTGACATAGAATGGGTTTGGCACTGTCACATGCTAGCACCACATAGGTATGCAGAGGATTGCATGTCACTGTTTGGAAGAGTCCGTGATCACTCTGTAATAAAGTCACCAACTGGAAAAAAAACTGACAGAAAGGATATTGTCCCGTGCTTACCCTGGCGGAAAATTTGAGCTTAGCCCACAAAGTTTCTAAAGGATGCACTTATAAGATATAACTTTTACTTAAATCTTAAGAAGAAATATCCGAGGGAATTCTTGGTGCCTTGTTATAATATTGATTTGCTTTGACACACACATCAACTTAATCCAATCAATTATGCAAAAGTCACAAAATCCCTTCTTGGTCGTATCCTCGTCCATGATGACACAGTGACAGACAGAAGTCCAGGATCCAAACTATCTGTGTCGGATGAAAATACAAGAAGGCTCTGGCTGGAAACATACCATGAACATTTTTCTAAATTTGGTGCTATGTACCGAGGCGATTCTCCAAGGGGTAAACTTCATCATGTTATACGACAGGACATTGAAAAAATGTGTGGAAGAAGAGCTGAAGTTACTATTCAGGAAATATCAGTCATGTCGTCAAACGCAAATAATGATAAAAAAAAAATCAAGTTGAAAGTTATCAAAAGGCATGTCATTTCAAAGAAATCTACTATGATTAAAAAACTGAAAGGAACAATAGGGAACATGATGTGGGGTCAGCAAAAAATTAAGTTTTCATTTGGCCCCAATGATACCATACTTGCTTTTAAGCTGAAAACAAGAAACAGCATATTTGGAAGATCCAAATCCCAAGGAAGGTTTCAAGAAAAATTTGGTCTTTACCTCATCCGCCCCGAGTTACAGGAAGGTGGCCAATTTCAGTTTGAAAGGGACACGCAAGTAGTAAGTACATTGGATAAAGCTACCTGTTTGATAAGAGGGTATTTCTTGCGACCCGTTCTAGATGACTGTGCTTTTCTTGGAGCCAGGAATCTACAAAGAGACAAACATGCCTACAAATATAGAACAACTTTTAGGTCCAGTTCCCTTGCCAAAGTCTGACGCAGAAAACATTTGCCAGGTGGCTTCTCACAGGTAAAGTATTTAAAAGCATTTACTTGTAAATTACATGATTGTATTTCTTTGTTAATATTACTTAGCTATGTTTTGTTTTCATTTGTCTGTTTTATTATTGGATGAATAGTGTTTCTTTTGACTGAGTGGCATTTTAGTCCATTATCAACCGTGTTTTCTCACCCTTTCTAGTTGTTCTATTTTCGTGTTCATCAAATGAAATGTGAAGATAACACACAGCAATCACGCTCAAATTCCACTGGAACAAAACAAATTGGAAGCAGGGCAAACACAGACCTCTAAAACGGTAGAGATGGAATCAGGTGCCATCGAAGAATAAGTATTCCCTATCGACCAGTCACACCCTGTAAACCTAAAGGGTTTAGAATGGACATTTCTTCTGAACATTTTAAACTTGGACTATATTCATAATCTAATTATTCTAGTTATTAATAGTGACAGTAAAATGAAATAAAAGTTTGTTAAACGGGGATATACGTTGTTTGTGTACCACATGCAGTGATTTTATAATTGGAAAAGAGCCTTTAAAAGCGTGAACTAAAATTATATTGTTAGATCAAATTGGATGTTGTAATTGATAGAATGAACTATAATGTTGTAAACTCATTTGTTATGGAATTGATCAGAATAGACCAATCAAGCCCATCGATACTAAGTAATAAAATTTGAACGGAAATGTAAAGTTACTATTAAGATTCTTGATTAAGAGTAATAAAATTGGGAACTTTGAAGGGCTAGAACTCCTGTGGTGCAGAGATGGGGACTGAGTCCATAAATATTATTAATGTTGGGGTTCATAGGTAAACGGACAGACCTACGGACTAAGCGTAGGTGGTATGGCAATGTTAAGTCAGTCAATGAAAATACTTTTATATCCGGGACCATGAATACCCTCTGAGCACAAAATACCCTGTTTTGCCCGGAAAACGGCATTCTATTCTACTCTATCCTTCTGTCTTTCGACTATTCATTAGGCATCTATTGACTCTTTGATTTACAATTTTGACTTTATTTTTTTTTGGGGGGGGGGGGACCTCACCTTAAATATTACTTTTGGCGTTTTAGTTCTACATGTACTCTCTTCTGAAATATTTGGGACGGATCTTTAAAACTTTGGCTACAACAAGTGTATTGGTATATTCTGACGAAATTTGAGAAACAATCATTTAAAAATTTATACGATCACGCCGGATTAATAAACTTTTCAAAAAAAACTTACAAACTTTGTTATTGGCTTACAACCTGCCGTGTGCTCTTTAACACGATCGGATAAACGGATAAATCCGTAGTTAATTCAGTTTGAAAATAATGACCTTACCAATTCTAATGAAAGACGTCAGTTAACATTCAACTTAACGATAGATTGTTTAAGATCCCTTCGAGAATGTTTCACTCATACTAAGACGCCACAGCGAGACACTGGTGGGCTGCTTATTTAGACCTGTACTCGACACATACGGCCTTTGAGCAGTGAACGATCTTTTTTATGCCAGCACCTACTGCGACACGGGTCCTCGGGTTATACGGTTTCATTCAAAGGACCTGTCTTCACGTCCCGCAGAGGGATTCGAACCGGCGATGTAAGAATCAACTCTTTTCTCTGCGTGTCGAATCAAATTGGAGATACAAACCGCATATTCAGGTGATTATGGTATATTGGTACATAAGTAAGGGAAGTTAACGATAGAAAAATTGAAGTCATCAAATTTATAATGAGGTTTATTTGTTAGTTATGAAAAACCTTGGTCGATGCAGATTGGCTGCTTTTCTCCGTGGTTTTTTTTTTTTTTTTTTTCAAAGTGAACCTAAAATGTACAAGTCAGTAATTGTATTTTGCACCCATATCCAGTGCATACACAGTACAGGTTGTTAACTGATTTTCTCAATTTTTCGTTCTTTCTCCGTCTCTTGAAAAAAAAATAAAGAACAAGGGTTTGAGAAAAATCCGTTATTAACTCGCACTTGGTTACAATATAACCTATATGATTTGAACAATATTTTATGTTTCAATTAAGGATACAAATATTGAAAACTATTTTCGCAAATTGTAATTTGATATTTTTATAGGCCGAGAGACCAGAATGGAAGCTTAATGTTTACTTGTCGTTTAATACACAGCGTAAACGTTATGACGTCAGTTGTTCAAGTGTACTATCATGACAAAATGGCTGCAATTGCACATGTTATCGGTTCTGATCAGCTACCATTTGGAAAGCAGGTAGGATTAACTATTTAAGGTGATTTTAAGTCTATTTTTCCATTTTTCAGTTAGGAAGCCCTAAACACCAATGAAAAGTGATTTTCGGATTTTGATAAAATTAAATCGTATAAAGGAGTATATACATGTATTGATTGTGTGTTGTTTTGGTCCCATTTGAGAATTTTTCAGTCATATAGAAACATCACCATATACCGGGGAAGGGCTTCAAATTTAGACCTATACTCGGCACTTAGAGCCATTTAGAATTGAGGGTTTTTTATTGTGCCATCGTCTACCTGACGAGAGACCTTGGTTTTCGCCCGAAACAAAAACCCATGATTTCATTTCTTATACTTGGCATTTGGCGAAGGAAAAGTCACTACCTAAGTTTACTTCGACGCGGCGCGACGAACGAGAATCGAATCCGAGCCTCCAGATAAAGAAGCGATCGAACACCCTACCACAATCCTTTTGTGACTGCTTTAAAGAGTTCATCAAGTTTATTTTTAACATTGGGTACCTACTTAGTTTCTTATGAAAAAGAAGTATTCGGTATTAATGAACAAAAGTCACTGTTGTTTACTTACACTGATAAAATACGTGTAATGTATTTAATTACCTTATCTTGGTATAATATGTGTAGAATAAAAATACCAAAATTTTGAGCCACCCTTCGTTCTATTCTAACATTTTTGTTCATTTACCGTCTTCCTGACCGCTGATTCGTTGAAAACAAACAACAAAAACATGAAAACGGGTAGCAAAGTTTTTCGCAGATGCTTCTTTGAATTAACTCTGCCCATCAGCCAATCAGCTTTAAAATAGTTGGTCAATAAGCAAGGACATTGCTTAATGCCGATCGGAATGAAAAGTGAAAAGAATCGGGCTATTGAAATAAGTCCTAACTATTAGTATTTATTCCTCTATTTTATCTTTCATTAAAGGCAAATCACTATTATATAATAACTGCATAAAAATTCCATGCAATTAGAATTCTTTAGTGTGCAGTGTTTAGAGGTTTCTTAAATTTTTCCACTTCCAATTATTACCAAAGAAAATGACAAATATTGACTTGTAAATTTACCATTTATTACATATATTCTTATTAAACAGTAAAAGTATCATATTTTCTTAATTAATTCCCACAAAGGTGGATTTAGATAACATAACACTGGACCCAGTTTTTGGTGAAAGAGCGATTGTCATTAAAACCGAGAAGGGAGATTCTCTAATTCTCGTGGGAAAGTGGGTCGGATTTAAAAGAGGGATTCCTGGAAGTCGAGGTGACCGTTATATATATATATATATATATATATATATATATATATATATATATATATATATATATATATATATATATATATATATATATATATACGAGGGGTGATCAAAAAAGTTCGCGAACTAATTGAATTACTTCTATAAAAGAAATAAAATTGGGTTTCAGTGTTCATTATTTTTTAAAAGTAGTCCTCTCCGAATTTAATGCACATCTGCCACCGTTCTGCCCATGCGCGAATCAAGTAATCCAGGCGGTCACGTGACATGCTCTTCAGCGTTCTGTTCACAGAAGCTGAAAGATTTTCTCCGTCTTATATTTCTTACCATGCAAGTTGTTTTTTTATAACAAGAACAGTTCATTTGTCAGAAATGGCCAAATCTCGGCAAAAGGATGGGTGGATAAGAATATCCTTTCCCAGAATGAGCATGGTGACCATCACAACCCGAGTCCTCTGTCTTGGGAGCGTCGTTTATCCAATGTGGATAAAGTGTGGGCACCTTCTTTTTATCATATCTGATATGTTTAAATTCCAAAGTAAACGAAATTTAAGGAATTTAATAATTATATTATTGTTAAGATATTCAACTATTTTTCTAACTGTAACTTGGAGATCTTTCATAATAAATTGCTCAACTAAGGACACATCCCTTTCCCAGCTTGCTTTCAATGGGTAACAGAACAAATATCATTTTTAACCATTTCCCTTTCTTTACTAAAACAATCAATCCAATTAATGATTAAACTTCTGGCAAGTCTTATGTCTTCATAAACCTTATACAAATTATTTTATGCTACTGCAAAGGAATTACCATGATATACGTTAAACTTTACAGCCGTTCGTTACCCGAATGCGACTGAGTCGACCATTTTTTTTGTCACAAGTCACCTACATATTGACGTCATTTTCACATTGTGACGTCACAAACATGGAGCAAAACATTACATAACATCTGGTATTTATAGAACATGTGTATGACTATAAGTGTGCAAAATTTCATTCTGATCTGAATTGTGGTTTTGCAAATATAGAGATAGTTCGCGAACTTTTCGATCACCCCTCGTGTATATATATATATATATATATATATATATATATATATATATATATATATATATATATATATATATATATATATATATATATATATATATATATATATATATATCTCCAAAATGTATAATAATTAATAATAATTATCACAGTGTCCGGATATAAATATTTAAAAAAAAAACAAAAAAACGACAAACAACACAAGTTGTAAAACGACAGCGCTTTCATTTCAAATTGTCAGACGTTTTGTAACAGTAAATTCCGATCGGTAAAACGTCTGAAGAATTTGAAATGAAAGCGCTTACTTTTTTTTCTTTATATTACTCGTATATACTCGTATATTAAAACATTATTTCACATTCAAGATATTTAAATTACGTGCATTTCAAAATCCAGATATAAATAAATAACGCGTTTGATTAATTCAATTTGGTCAAAATTTCCTTTTAGAAAGAAGAGGAAAGCGGGGAAATCCAGGTCATCTGCAAGTAAAACTTTATAGAGTGGATCAGAAAAGTCCTCCCAAAAAGCAAATAATTAACCTTTCAGAACATCATCCAATCGAGTTTGAGGGGCTTAAGTTAGATTTCACGAAAGGCTTAATCACTTGCAGCAAGATAGCTGCTGGACAAGTTCTTAACTTTGTGGCCGTGTCATTTTCAATTGCTCTTCTCTACGTGCTCTGTGTGCCGCGTCCTTCCGATTGGAAAACTGGAGAGTCTTTAAAGCCAAAAGTTACATCTAGAGGTACACGAAAAATTGAAAGATTTCCCGACGAAGATATGTCATTTATGCTGGCAGCCGGTCTTCTAAATCTTACACCCTCTAATCACTACGTTTATCATACATATGATGCTAATGTTTGTGCTGGTTGTAGGGGGCTTTGTAAATGAAAATGCTGGAGTAGGATTTGAGCAAGGTCATTGTGTCATTGATTCAGATGGAGGTGATTTTGGTGCTGGTGGGGTGAATGATGGAGGTGCTGGCTGTGGAGGCTGCGGAGGTTGTGGTGGTGGTGGAGGTGGAGGCGGTGGTGGAGGAGGTGGTTGTGGTGATGGTGGATGTGGTGGTTGTGGTTTTGGATGTGGCGATGGTTGTGGTGGATGTGGAGGCTAATGGTTTTTCTCACAAAATCTTATTGGATTTGAGAAAAATATTCCATTTGTTACACATAACCGTTTTTGTTCACTTTCACTGAATTTGTTTTTCTCATCGACATTTCTTCAATCTCTTTCCAGTTTCTTTTGTAATTTCTTTTTTATTTTTGGTCAATTTTGATTGATGCTTCAGAAACATTGTTTGACCCATTTTAATCAACTCTTTATGTATGGGAATTTATTTTACCAATTTACAATTTAGTAAAATATAAGTGATTTACTAATCGGCTCATTTATGGATTAGCACTATTTTATCTTCCCGTGTAAATAATGATCTGTTGTATGGGTTTATTTGGCAGTAATTATACCCCCTCTCCGAAGGAGAAGGGGGTATACTGTTTTACCCTTGTGTGTCTGTCCGTCTGTCCAGCTGTCTGTGTGTCCGTCTGTCTGTGTGTCCGTGTGTCTGTCCGTAACAAATTTTCGTAGCGGTTTTCTCAGCAACTACTCAACACAGATGATTGAAATTTTAGCAAAATCTTTGTTTAGGCATGTCATATGGTGAGATTCATTTTTGTTCGAATCCGATGTCAACTTCCTGTTATTCCTTGCGTCTGTCCGTACCAAATTTCTGTCACAGTTTCCTCAGCAACTGCTCTGCGCAGATGCTTGAAATTTTAGCACAATCTTTGTTTAGGCATGCCAAATGGTGGTATTCATTTTTGTATGAATTATAAGCATGTTTTTCATGAGGTGCTAGCTCGCTTCATGAAATATGCCTACGTGACAAGTCTGTGTGATTTACAAACCAATCACTCACACGAAACTTTAAAACATTCCTTAAATATTTCAACCGTGTTACCGGCCTTCATCACTCGTGTTTGAGGCCATTCACATGAAACATTTTTTGAAACACTTTATCGCTACATTTCTCAAGAAGTCATTGCCGCAACATATTAATTGACGCTACAAAATAGTTTACATTACTGCTATATTCATAAGTTTACATTACCGGTACAATGCCTTTGTTAATCAGTGCCTATTACACGTATAGATATAAAGTACAACATGTAATGATGTACATGCATAAGACTTGTTTCCCCTGGTCCCCGCGGGCAAGTCAAAGTAGGACCTTGAGCAGGATGTTTTTCTCACTTTTTTGAATCCTCAGCCATTTTACAAAACACATTTTTGCGGGGGGCGGGGGGGGGGGGGCTACACCTCTCCATACTTAAGAATTTGTTTTGAAACTGTTATAGTATTTCGACTACATGTTGAATGAATTATATTGTACAGAACTCATATTCTGTGTAAGATATTAGTATGGAGCGGTAATGCTTAGTAATCATCAACTGTTTTATTGATAAAATGTAGCGGAAATGAGCACCCGGAATTTAAATGAAAAGAATAGGTAATGAGTTGGATTTTTTTTTTTTTTTTTTTTTTTTTTTTTTTTTTTTTGCAATATAGCCATAATGATGATGACCAAACACATATTTTCCAACCTGCAATGAAAGTACAGGCCATGGAAATAAATTTCTATGTCTCAGCATATGTCTTTAGATAGTATCTAAATATCTGCCAATTCCTTGATATCTCAATTCACAAAAAAGTTATGCCCAAAAATGATGCTAAAAACGTCAGGAGTGCAACACCTTTTTGTGTCATTTTGAAAATTCATTTTTTTTAAGATCTGTGAAATAAATAATAATGGTTTATGGTGGAAATAAAGACTTTGCTGATAATATTCAAAGTATTGAGCTTTAAATGTAGACTGTAGCAACTTTTGTTTGACCAATTTAAATGAAAAGTATAGGTAATGCGTTGGTAATGGCTGATATTAAAAAATATGTTATAACATGTCAGGAGTGCAACAGAAAAATGTAGTGTTACCAAAAAACATCGATTTTAAATAATATGAAAGACATTCAAATAAAGAAGAATTTTCACCCTTCAAGATATAAAGCCAGGTTTAAATACGTTCATGTGTTTTAATTATGAAGTATTGGACCATAAATATTGCACAATTTCGCTACCACTTGATGTTGCCAACACACTATGAATTTTTGTGTTCTGTGGTTTTAATTTTTAATTTTACTGTAGTCATGAGTGCAACAAAACTCTTTCATAATTATGAATGATCTTCATCTATCTTTACTAAAAAAATATATACATTTGTGATATCTCTCTATTAAATAAATACCGTTCACGGTAGCTCAGTCGGTAGAGCGCTCGCTTCGTGATCGGGAGGTCGTGAGTTCGAATCTCGGCCGCGACAGACCTAAGTCGATAAAAAATAGGTAGCAACTGTTCCTTCGCCATGCGCTCGGCACTTTGAAGAGAAAGTTGCGGGTCTTTCGGATGAGACCTTAAAAACCGAGGCCCCGTGTCACGGCAGGCGTTGGCACGATAAAGATCCCTCATTGCTCAATGGCCCTGAGTGCCGAGTAAAGGTCAAAATTTGAAGCCCTTCACCGGTATATGGTGGCTTCTCTATATGAGTGAAAAATTCTCGAATGGGACGTAAAACAATATACAATCAATCAATCTATTAAATAAACATATAGAGAGCAAATATCTTCATACCTGTATGAAGTTTTTCGAAGGTCATAGGTCATTACGTGACCTAATCACACAGCGCAGTAATATCTAATTAAAAAGACTTACACTACAGCATGCTTTTCATGTATAAAAACGTACAAAATACGCAAGTAAAATAATAATCATTTTATTTACAATGTAAACGAGTATTTAATACAGTTCTTGATCGATTTTACATGGACAATAGAAAACTACGTGTTATACATGTAAGTTTCATGTCTGAGCTGCATAGTCTCAACGTTTATCCTTATTTTTCTTGTAGACCCCTTAATGCTAAGATTTTTTTTTTTTCATTAAACTTTACTCACAATAAATTTGAAAATCTGTTTGAAAATTTCATTGTAATGCACTCACGCCACAAACAGTAGACAAACACTTCGGAAGTTCGGTAGGCACACCTCTATCGTCGAGATCGTTGTCTTAACAATGTAAGCTGTCGCCAGGGTCTCCTTGTCAACATCATAATAAATATGCCTTACTAAAATCGTAGATTTAATGTTTCTGATCAAATTTTATACTTGATTTCAAGTTAACTGGTCCGGACATGTGTCTCCATCCTTCCCTTTCAGACCGAAATTCCTCCAACTTTTTATTATCAAACATCGGACGTGTTTCTTGTGTTTTTTTTTTACATCGAATGTGGGTTCTCATGAACACAAAAATTCCCAGACATCAACATGCTCACTATAATTGATCACATGTAGCCTTTCACAGAATATACCCTTCAAAACAGAATCCTTTGCCGGATGAATTTGAAGCGTAACCGCTTTTCAAGCCGATTTACACCTTGCGTAATTTGTCAAAATCTACGGCGAGCAGTTAGTGCAATATTTATATTCGATTGTCCGTCTCAAATGTATATATAAGTAATAAATAACAAGTTAAAAAACTTCACTGGGAAATGAAGTGGGTCGGTACGTGATCAAATCTTCTGAGAAGGCCTTCGGCCTTCACAGGATTTGATCACGTGACCGCCCCACTTCATTTACCAGAGAAGTTTATAAACTTGTTATTTATTTCTTAAATAAATTGAAAAAAAATGTTTGATACTATTTGATGTTCAAAACATTATGTCTATCAACTAAATACAGACATTTTATAGTCAATTCAGAGAATATTTTCATCATTTAACACATATTTTTAAATACAATTCATATATATTACATATTGCAAATAATCATGTTTTGAAGTCTTGAAAATATGAAAAACTTCGCTTAACGTAGGTCGCGGGTTTGCTGACGTCGTTAAAACTGAGTACGCAATTTATATGATTTGGGCGACTTTCTTGTGCACATTTGATTATGACGTCACAATGAGTAAGACATTTTTTAACTCTTCAGTACAACAAAGTGAAGTCACAGATTGAAAACTTTTTTGCGATTTTTTTAATGTTCGAAAATCGAAAGCGTTAGAAAGCGTTTATTTATCATCACATTGAGACCACAACAGTATCACGAAAAGATACGGAGCAACTGAAAAAGTGTCAATTGCATGATTATTTTTTTTTTCTTTTGACGTATTTGAATAAAAAGTTTGTTACACTGATAAACCGTCATTATATAAACAACCGCAGTTACAACTATTATGTCAAAAGTTTAAACTTTATTTTTAAAAAGGAAATTTTAAAAATACATGTACATCTATATCATAATTCAAAAACTGCTCGGGTATGAAGTTGTTTCGCCTGATTAAAAAAGATCGCTGGCAGACTTACATTGTATGAGGAATTCGTGCTGAAGAAGATATTAATTAGGTAGAAATCTGAGGAGGGGCGTGCCCCATAATTTTTTCAATGTATATAAATTACTTTAGAAAATCGAGCTATTTTACAGTTGTTGTCCCCCTCGATAATATTACCAGTACATGAAAATATGATACATATTAGAAAACAGAGCTAATCTGCGGTTGTGTTCCATCAAGAATGTCTGCTTCAGGCCCGTAGAACGCGGGAGCTGGGGGGGGGGGGGGGGAGGGGGGTCCCCCAACTTTTTTCCGAGTATAGTATTTTTCCTATAGATGCATGCTGGTTGCCCCATCCCCCATACTTTTTGTTGCTGTTATGTCGAGCCTGGCAAATCCAGGATTTGGACAGCTTATTAGTTTTTTTTTTTTTAGGTTGCCCCCCCCCCTTCTTATTGAAACCATTGCTACGGGTCTAAACTTTTCTGTATCTGTTAGGTTGCCCCCCCCCCCAACTAAAAATTGCATCCTATGTTCCTAGCTGTGTATCTTAGTATCTTTTAAAAAAGCTCATCAAAGACTAAATTCTTTAAACTATTACCGGTATAACACCATGTTTTGCAAATACTTTGACAATATCGAACGGTGTCGAGAATGAAAAATCGGACGCTCAAAAAATGACAAAATTCGGTGAAAAATTGTGATCTTTTCATATAAAACACGAGTAGTTCTTGTTTCTTGTTTTTTATTTACCAACAGAATGGGATTTACTTGGAAAAACGCTGTATGACATGATACCACAGCGACATCCTGTTAAAAGAGCAGTTGTATGCAGCGTGTGTACTCGTATAAGCATTACCAATATGAAAATTCCGTATACATACGGATCATTTGAAAGCACTTGATATACGTATCACAGGCATCAGAAGCAAATTACATCTAGAATACAAGTGTGTTGGGGGTCCAAACTGCGTTGATCAGTATTGAATTAAGAACAAGTCTATTTGTTAGCACTTCAGCTGTTGCTTTTGAAGATTATTTATTTAGGATTTATATCAAGCAAAATGAAACGAAAATTAGTCTTCGATTTAGGAGAATATTGGACATATAACATGCATCATTTCAACTCTACAGAGAATAGATATGTATTTGTTGAAAAAAGATTATGTACTATACTCATCCCCTACTACATTTGCTCCTGAATAATAGTTGTACCTAACCACTCACCATTTCTCTTCCCTAACGTTTTGGCGATTACCCATTTTCTTACTTGTTAGAAAAATTTGAACTTTTTTTTCTAATGCTATTCTCTAATTAATATTCGCTCCCCATTCTTGTAAGTAAAAAGTCTCTGAATCACGCTAGGAGTACTGTTCCTGCAAGCCCCCCCCCCCAGCCTTCTCTCTCTCTCTCTCTCTCTCTCTCTCTCTCTCTCTCTCTCTCTTAGTTACAGCTTAAACAAGGTGTTTCAGACAAGATACATTGTTACATAACTCATACATCTGTGCTTATTTTAAATACAAATTTTACATTAAATGTATATAAACATAAATTTCTTTCTTCTTTTTTGTATTTCTGCACTTTATACCGAACCGTATTCACGACGTCATGCGTGACGTCGCCATAGTTTATAGCGTCATTCTTAAAAATGCTACATTTTGCAATGTAAAAGCAATTATTCGCATTTAAATTACGAGAAAACTTACTCGAGGACATACTAATTTTTTTACATAGATTTATCTGAAATCATCTCGGGGTGAAATGACCCAAAGGGAAACAATTTCGTCTGCACCATTTAAAAGTTACTGAGATTTTTTGAAATCTTTGCTGAAAACGAGTCAAAAATGACGTTTTCCCTATAGAATTCAATAGAATAACGACGAAAATGTTACGACAACAATGACGTGTTTGGGATTTAATAACGCAAAAACGATGCAGACGAATTTTATAAAATTTTCAGAGGATGTACAACAAAAGTAGGAGATTCATATATGTAATTTTCATGGTATATTTTCGAGCAATTTTAAAAGGTCACCAACCCCGCGACCTACGTTAAATGTTAAAAAATATCAAAATGACGAATTGATTTACAAACTAAGAATGGATTATTATGTGTTATGATTTTTAATACAATGTTAGATAAAATCGGATATCAGATTTCAGGAGCGCACACAATAATGTAACATACATGTAGGGTCACTTTAAAACCAGTATTTTTTGTAAGAAAACTTGTATGTAAAAATTCTCTTTAGGCTTAAATTTAAAGAACTGACTTAAATGGACAAAATTGATTTTGGTGAATTTTAATGTTTCATATTTCTTTCATATTAAAACTTTTCAAACCAGAATTGAAAAAATAATGTAAAATAACAATCAAAAAGCCATTTTTTCACATATACAAGAGAAGAAACTCAATTAAGGTTTAGATCTAATTATTTATATCCCTGATACCATTTTGAAGCATAAAAAACTATAATTTCTTTTGATTATTAATTCAGAAAGTCTTTTAGGATATAGTAATATTTTTTGTGAGATAAAGTTTTACTCATAAAAATTCTGAAACTTTTTATCCAATTGTCTATTCTATTGCAACCTCAGGATTTTTTAAAACTAAAATGCATGTACAATATGATGATATAAGAGAAAAATATGTTATGGGTTGTTGAAGTTTTTCAAAAAAATGTCAATTAGGTGGTAATTTTTTTTTAATTCACCCAGATACGTATACTTATATATCTTTTGTAACCAAACCAAAACCGTACATGTAGTAATATATCTCGTAATATAATTAACAGACAGACTGATGACGGACGCATTTATCATTACATAAGCATCTTTTCAATGAAAGATAAAGTTTCTTATTAAAAATGCTGTAATTCTTTTAATAAATTTTCAAAAGGTGGACCAGATGCAGTGGAAGGTTTCCCCCGATGTCAACATTTTCATGAAGGTTTGAAGCGACACGTTTTGGTTTTGGTTTTTGTTGTTGATTTTGTGGGGGGGGTTTTTTGTTTTGTTTTGTTTTGTTTTTTTTTTTTTTTGATTGTTTGTTTTTTGTTTTGTTTTGTTTTTTTTTTTTTTTTTGCTTTTTTTTTTTTTTTGCTTTTGTTTTGTTTTGTTTTGTTTTTGTTTGTTTTTTTGTTTTGTTTTTTTGTTTTTTTGTTTTTGTTTGTTTGTTTGTTTTGTTTTGTTTTGTTTTTTTTTTTTTTTTTTTTGTTTTTTGTTCTTTTTTTGGTTTTGTTTTGTTTTGTTTTGTTTTTTGGTTTTTTTTTTTTTTGGTTTTTTTTTTTTTTGGTTTTTTTTTTTTTTTTGGGGGGGGGGGAGGGGTTCTCGCCTATTTACTTCGATTTAATTTTAGGTGTAACTTTACATTGTTGTGCAATTTTAAAAAAAAAAAACAAGTAGAATCTGTCCCTCTGAACATCAGTCGCACTGACAGCTTTTATACCAGATATCTAACTGTAAATGTATAAAATTCATCCACAAAACAAGGAGTACAGCATAATATGTGACTATATGTTACCGCCATGTGTAAAACTGTAAACAAAACGTAAAAAGTATAAAATATTTTTAAAAATCACATCTTTCTTATCCAAACTCTTCTGCAAAAATAAGGTTCACATTTGTTCTCTCTTTAAAATGTGTAAGTTGAAAGGGAATTATATTTTCCCACCTTATTTTCCTATCAAAAAGTGCTATTATAATAGTAATCTATACAAACCTGTAGCTTATAAAAGCTACATGTAATAACTTCTTAAATCATTTCAGGTGGTTTTCATTTTATTGTTTATGATAGTTGCTCAAATTCGGGTCATTTAGATATAGTCCTTCGATCTCTACAAGAAATAAGGTCCCATACGTATTCTCCACAGTTATATGAGTATTAACCAGAAAAAGTGGACACAAACACCGTACAAATCAAAACATAAGGAAGAGTTGTCTGTCTTTGTTTACGGACTACTGAACTAGCAGTCGAGTGTTTGTCTGAAAGTTGGTTTATTTACGACAACAAAAAACTTCATAACGCATAAACCGGTGTGTTTTTCTTTTTTAAAAGTTCCACTACAACCATACCCTGTTAAGAATTCACAGTGTTGGTCTTAATGCGTCGTAGTTTATTGATAAAAACATACGTGTGTTTACAATATTTGTCACGTGATTGGAGTTTACATTCCATAATTTATTGGGTAGATGTCAGTCATAAAACGTGTTTCAGAGAGTAAAGGCTGCTATATGTGAAACAAATGGGGATTGAGGCGTGGTCACCAAGAATTTGTATTATTGAAGTCAGGTATGGTTTGAAGAACCTATTTCTTCAGGTAAAATAAATATATACATTCTATAAATATATTTTTTTAAAAAATCGTGATTTTTTGACGATTTATAAATTGGTATTTAGTATCTGCAGACCAGAGCGACTCTGATCGAGACCACTTCACCTGGCGTCTGTCTGTCACATCTTATATTTGTAAGAGATAATGATTTGATGTTTTACTCATAAATTGCTTGTCACTACATGGCTTTTCTAAAATGCCATGGTTATCGACCTCGTTATCCTTGAGCTTCATTTGTGACATACTTTTAAATTTCAAAACAGTTTTTAGAGGTGTTATATACAGCTTATTGTTGAGGATATTAATATTACACTTATTTCAAGCCACATTTTTTTCACTGTTCCTTACCTTCACCTTTTTTTTATATAATTATATTGTTGATGAATATCACATTTCAGCACAACTGTCTGAAAGTTGTTTTTGTTTTTAAAATGACTTGCATTTTATGCCACAATACTTTGCTCAAAGCCCATGTAAAAGGAAAAAGCTACGAAATGTGTTTATTATTATATTAATTTATTATTACACTAATTTATAGAATGTATTCTGGCAGATTACAGCTAAACATGAAAACACGCTAATAGGGAACACGCTTATATTACTTTGTCGCTTAAGGCAAAGTAGTATTCATTCCCGGTGTTTTAAAAAAATATTGTAAATTGAAAGGATTTGACGAGTTATGCTTATAATGAAGGAAAACTTGTCAATATCTGGCACTTCATTAAAAGCGTGTTTTACTCTAATAAAATTCCATAAAGAGATGTTCGAAGTTTTACAATTTTGAAAAACAAATGTTGGTACAATGGCTGCATAATCTTCCATAAACCTAACAATTCATGATCAAAGAACAGTGAAACAAATAAGGTAACAAAGAAGTATTCGTCCAGTCGAGGACATAATAATAATTCGGAATTGAAAGATTCTAAAACCGATTGCTTATTCAGGCCTGTAGCATTGGTTTTCAAAGTAGGGAACCTCTCAAAAAAATCTGACGAGCAAAACAAAAATTGTAAACCGTTCTAATCCGAAAATTCTATTTCGGGGAAGGGGGGTTTGGGGTTGGTACACTTTTTTCAAGTCCTGGAATTTTGAAGTGATCGACCTTACAACAACAAAAAGTGGGGTGGGGGACCAGTATCTTAATAAAGATTTATTTCATGTATAGCAAAAAAACTATATTAAAAAAAAGGGGCGGGCCCCCATCCCTCACCTCGTTCTACAGGGCCAATCTTAAATGCTGTAAATGACAATCTTTTGATTTCAATATTTGCAGTTGAAAGAGTGCAATAATGTCAGGATTATTGGATATCAACTTTGGTGTGGATCTTCTTGAGGCAGCAAAAGCTGAATATGACTTCCTGATCGAAATCCAACGTTTGGAATACCTTAGAAACGATGCAGTGCTGCAATATTCCATTTACAGATACGAAAATTTTTGGCTTCCACTTGTTGCTTCCCAAAATGAAAGCACCTTACAGCCTGAGTATTTACATCCACCAATTGACATAGAATGGGTTTGGCACTGTCATATGTTAGCACCACACAAGTATGCAGAGGATTGCAAGTCACTGTTTGGAAGAGTGCTCGATCATTCTGTAATAAAGTCACCAGCTGGAAAACAGCTGACAGAGACCATTTGGTCCCGGGCTTATCCTGGTGAAAAATTTGAGCTTAGCTCAGAGATAACAAATGAAAAGGTATTTCATACAATAAAAGAATATAAATCGCATTTTACTTTTGATCTGTTGGCAGCTGTCCATCGACAGCAGGATTTCTATTATAACATCCATCTGCCACATTACAAAGACGACAAATTTCTTAGGGAAGCCTATGTAAGATATAAATTTTTCTTAAATCTTAAGAAGATACATCCAAAAGAATTTTTGGTGCCATGTTATGATATTGATTTGCTTTGGCACACACATCAACTTCATCCGATTGATTATGCAAAAGTAACGGAATCCCTGCTTGGGCGTATCCTCGTTCATGACGACACAGTGGCAGACAGAAGTCCAGGATCCAAACTATCTGTGTCGGATGAAAATACAAGAAGGCTCTGGTTAGAAACGTACCATGTACATTTTTCTAAATTTGGTGCTATGTACCGAGGCGATTCTCCAAGGGGTAAACTTTATCACGTTACACAGCAAGACATTGAAAAAATGTGTGGAAGAAGAGCTGTAGTCACTATACAGGAAATACAAATCACGTCATCAAACACAAATAATGATAAAAAGATTAAGCTGAAAGTATCCAAGACAGATTCCGCATCAAAGAAATCTACTCTGATTAAAAAATTGACAGGAAAAGTAGGAAACATGACATGGGGTCAGCAGGATATTATGTTTTCATTTGGCCCCTATGATTCAACACTTGTTTTTGGGCTCGAAACAAGAAACAGCATATTTGGCGGAAGATCTAAATCCATAGGGGGGTTTCAAGAAAGATTTGGTCTTTACCTTATCCGACCCGAGTTACAGGAAGGTGGTGAATTTCAGTTTGAAAGGGACATGCAGGTAGTGAGCACATTGCCATCAGCAAAATGTTTGGTAAGGGGGTCTTTCTTACGACCTATTCTAGATGACATTGTACTTTCTTTGGAGCCTGGAATCTACGAAGAGGCAAACATGCCAACGAATGTAGAACAACTTTGGGGCCCTGTTCCTTTGCCAAAGTCTGACAAAGAAAACATATGTCAGGTGGCTTCTCACAGGTAACGCATTCAAAAGCATATACATTACATGATTATCATTTTCTTGAATTCCATGGCTAATTTTCCTCTGCATTTGTCACTTGTATCATTGAATACAATGTACATTTATTTCGTTGGTATAAATTACATTTTCGCATTATCAAGCGTCTTAAATCCCTCTTATTCAGTTGTTCTCTTTGCATATCTATGACATGTTATGAAACCTATAGGACGATTCTGAATGGCTGAATTACTCCAGATCGTAATTCAGAGTGAATGTTAAATGTTTAAGTCCATGATTGTATAATGGAAGCAAAAAGTCCCATATCCAGTGCCTATTGGTAACCATTTCTCAAAACAAAAAACAGAAAGAAAAGAAAAACACCTAATTTCTAATTTTTAACTTTCAAGAGACATAAGAGACATTGGCAAGCCTCGGGTCTCTTGAAATGTAAAATATAAACATCACAAACAAATATCAAACTCATAAATCCAGTAAACAAAACAAACAGTTAACAGTGCAGAAACACGGACACCTGAAAACACAAGAGCTGGGCCCAGATTAGGAAACGAGAATTGAGAATAACCGGATACTAACATGAACTGGTGATTCCATCATCAATATTTGTATTTTTTCTAATAAAAGCAATTGTGAGAACATGTACGATACATTTTTTTTTAAATTAAGTTTTCAATTTTATAGGCTGAGAGACCAGAATGGAAACATTATGTTTACTTGTCGTTTAATACACAGTGTAAGTGTTATGACGTCAGTTGTTCATGTGTTCTATCATGATAAGATGGCTGCAGTTGCGCATGTTATCGGTTCTGATCAACTACCATTGGGAACACAGGTAGGCTGTAATTAATTTGTAAATCTTATCATGAAGATGATTCAAGCTTTTTTGTATTTTTCACAAACATTAATTTTTACAACTTCCGGTTATTTGTTTTAAGGAAGTTTTACACGAAGACGTAAACTTTACTATCATTATTATTGGTGAACTGTATTTTTATTCAGAAAAAATCAGAATATTCTTCAATAAAATATTACGTAGGTAGGTCCGGATAATATTTGGTTGGACCCAGGTTCTGGTGAAAGGGCGATTGTAATAAAAACTGAAGAGGGAGATTCTCTGATTCTTGTGGGGAAGTGGGACGGATTTATCAGAGGGATCCCTGGAAGACGAGGTACCTGAGATATCTCCTCTCTCTCTCTCTCTCTCTCTCTCTCTCTCTCTCTCTCTATTCATAATATTTCTTTCAGATTTGTGTTTGATAAATTCAGTGTGGTCAAAATTTCATTTTAGGCAGAAGAGGGGTTCTGGGAAATCCAGGCCATTTGCAAGTAAAAGTTTACAGAGTGGATCATAAAGGTCCTCTCCAAAAGCAATTAATAAATCTTTCACAATACCAACCGGTAGAGTTTGAGGGACTTAAGTTAGATTTCAAGAAAGGTTTAATCACTTGCAGCAGAATTGCTGCTGGACAAGTTCTGAACTATGTAGCC
The DNA here is from genome assembly GCF_033153115.1 of Saccostrea echinata. Classification (NCBI taxonomy): domain Eukaryota; kingdom Metazoa; phylum Mollusca; class Bivalvia; order Ostreida; family Ostreidae; genus Saccostrea; species Saccostrea echinata. The sequence goes on along the minus strand of NW_026889796.1, from coordinate 2,943,127 downwards.
CTGTCATTTTCCATTGCTCTTCTCCACGTTCTCTGTGTGCCACGTCCTTCAAACTGGCAACCTGGAATGTCTCTAAAACCGAAAATAACATCCAGAGGAAGACGAAAAATTGAAAGATTTCCCGACGAAGATATGTCATTTATGCTGGCAGCCGGTCTCTTATATCTAACACCCTCAAACCATTACATGTATCATACATATGGTGCTAACGTTTGTGCTGGCTGTGGTTCTGGGGGCATTGTATGTGAAAATGCTGGTGTTGGATTTGAGCAAGGGAATTGTGTAATTGATTCAGATGGAGGTGATTTTGGTGGTGGAGGTGATTTTGGTGGTGGAGGTGATGGTGGTAGTGCAGGTAATGGCGGTGCTGGCTGCGGAGGATGTGGTGGTTGCGGAGGATGTGGTGGAGGAGGTGGATGTGGTGGTGGTGGAGCAGGTGGATGCGGTGGTGGTGGTGGATGCGGCGGTGGAGGTGGATGCGGAGGTGGCGGAGGAGGTGGATGCGGTGGAGGAGGTGGATGCGGTGGTGGAGGTGGATGTGGTGGAGGATGTGGTGGCGGTGGATGTGGTGGAGGCTAATGATTCTATTATTTTTTTTATTTTGGAAATATATGAAATTTTCATTTTTTCTGAAAAAAAAAAATAGTTCGCTTTATGTGAACTTTATCAACATATTTCAGAATTCCCTCTATTCGCTTTTGAAAATTCTTAAAACCGTTTTGACATTTTTGACTGGATTACAAATATTATTAAACCCATTACGAAAAGCTCTTTATGCTTGAGGAATCATTTTTCCACTTTTCTTTTTTGATTACTCGAAAGGATGTTTTCTTCGTAATAAAAGTAAACAATATAGGAGAAAACAATTTTCCCGGGAAAAGTCACATTTCAGTATCAATGTGTTTAGTTAGTTTCTATTGTATATATATCTAAAATTTTAAAATTTACGTTTTGAACCAAAATTTGATTAAATTATATTCAAATTAAGCTTAAACAAGGTTTCCCCTGTTTACGGTAGTATTGGATACCTGCATGTTGTGACATACTTCCGTTTGAAGTATTGTTTTAAATTTATTTGCATATTTGCCTTTTTCTAAAAAAAAAAAAAAAAAAACTATCTGAAGCTATTTTAATGCAAGTTTTCACAAGCTAGTATTTTATTTGAAATAGACGAGTATGTAACTCCTAATAAATGTACTAGATGGACATTTAAAACTGCAAACCATGTAAAAGATAGATTAAACACTGCTGCTTTTGAACCCTTTTAAGCGAAAGATGTACATTTTTTTCCAATTGTTTGAGTAACTGTGCAACACCTTCTGTGCGCTGAGACATTGATTAGTGTCATTATTTCACTTTGTGCTAAATTATAACTTAGCAAATATCATGTTACGTAGAACTGTTCTTTTTTGTTATTTCACTCAAGAAGTAACAGTTACTGTTTGATCACAAGTTAACTTGCATAAAGCCCCAAATCTCTAATAACTTTGATTGAGCTTTGAATGAGGCATCTTGGAAAGCAATTGTTCATACAGTTGTTCATGCATTGTTTTCAAAACAGTTCAATGTTGAAAAGTATCATTGTAGAAGAGTGGTGATTTTTTTAAGTTTTTGGGGAAAATGGTCATAATTTCTGAAATAGCACTCAGGGTATTCCAACCATTTGAAAATTAAGAAAACAACTCTCCATTTGGATCTTTTAATTCAAAAATTTTTTAATGCATCTGATATTTTCCATTAATATTATTATATATTTTAGTGTGTACATTTGTTATTACTTAGGCATATTCTAATTGTAGATTACCATGGAATGTATATCCGTCTGTTTTCAAGAAATAATGTTTTTCCAGTTTTTATGCCTATTTTTGCTAATTATTTTAAAAATATATCATTTTTGTTTTTATATCGACACTATATATCAATTCACTCTTGTATATTACATGTACATGTATATTAAGCCTGTGAAAAAAAATATACAAGAAAAAAATCACTTTTATAATTTTTCATTAAAATATATTTTTTAAAAAAATAGTAGAATTAGAATTTGAGATACTGAAATCAATCCCACTGATATAAGTTTTTGTTTTGTTAAATTGTTTATTGTTTAACGTCCCTCCTGAGAATTTTTCACTCCTATGGAGACGCCATCACTTGCCGGTGTAGAGCTACAAATTTTGACCTATACTCGGCACTTAGGGCCATTGAGCAGTGAGGGATCTTTTTCGTGCCAGCACCTACTGCGACACGAGACCTCGGTTCATACGGTCTCATCCGAAGGACCGGTCTCCATGTCCCACAGTGGGATTCGAACCCGCGACGTAAGGATCAACTCCTTACTCCGCGACTCTAGAACGAACGCTCTAACCACTGCGCCACGCGGGCGACCACTAATATTGGTAAATAAATACATGTAGATAGGAGTGTTCTGTCTGGTATCGTATAGCGGGTTATTTTAGTGAGGTGCTAATTTTGGTTTAATTTTTTAACTTTTTGGTAGTAGCCCGCTAAAATTTTAATCGCTAAAATAATTAATATTCTTCTAAGTGTTCTTTTGCAACGTTTTAAAACCATATGTCCGCTAAAATAAATTACGCCAAAATTTTTGGCGTACCTTTGAACAAGCAAATCACCAAATTTTACATCCACCAAGAAAACCCAGTATACGTAAAATACGGTATCCCATACAACCTTAAGCATAGATGTTTGCAAGAATTTAGACCTAGAAATTTGCCCCTAAATATAGAATTATGATATTTTGATAGGAACTGATTTTAGAAATATTTTTAGGGGCATTCCGGCCATAGGATAAAAAGAATCATACAAAACAAGCATTCTGAGAGTATTGCATTAGCAATACTAGTTCCCTACCGGCAAGTGTAATCTTGTTCCCGTTAAGAATTGAAAATGCCATAATTCCGTCAAAATTCAATGAAGCGGGACGAAATGCAAACTTGATCTATAACTAATCAAGGTAAAGTCACATACCAAAAATCAGCTTAATATCTGAAAGCGTTTAGAAGAAAATTGCGGAAAACCCTTAAAAATTGAAAAGGCCGTAATTCCGTCAAAAATCAATGAAGTGGAACGAAATGCAAAATTGATCTGTAACTCATCAAGATACATTCGCATACCAACAATCAGCTCAATATCTGCAAGCGTTTAGTAAAAAAGTGCGGAAAACCAAGTGGGGCAGACGGACAGACAGACGGGCGGACAGACTCAGAGGAAACCTATAGTCCCCTCCGGTTTCACCGGTAGGGGACTAATAAGGAAAAGATGTTTGTCAGCTGATTCATATTTATAAGGTAACCATCAATGTCGGCGTAGCTCGGTTGGTTGGAACGCTTACTCTCATAACCGATGTTGGTTCTTATTAGTCCCCTACCGGTAAACCGGAGGGGAGTATAGGTTTCCTCCGAGTCTGTCCGTCCGTCTATCTGTCCGTCCGTCCGTCTAGCTGTCCCTCTGTCTGTCTGTCCCACTTGGTTTTCCGCACTTATTTTCCTAAACGCTTGCAGATATTGAACTGATTTTCGATATGTGAGTGTATCTTGATTTTTGACGGAATTATAGCATTTTCAATTCTTAACGGGAACCAGATTACACTTGCCGATAGGGGACTAGTATTGCTAATGAAATACTCTCAGAATCCTTGTTGTTGTTTCAATCCACCTGGTGTCACAATTTTTTAGAATTTTTGCTTGCTGCTTTAACACTTGATTTGCTTTTTGATTTGTGTATTTCCCTACAATAATCTACCATTAATGCATGTTCATTTTTGATAAAAAGAGATTATGAAATCTAACTAAAGCACAATCAAGCGGAACTATTCTTCAGTTTAACACCCTTTCTACGACTTCAAGAACTATTCACTGTGTTTTTCGATACAGGTATTCTCGTCTGCAGTATCAGCTGTGATTGATTTCAATTGTATATACATATACATTTGATACCCTAGAAATTAATCAGTTCATTATGTTTGTTTTTGTTGAGTTGATAAGCTTGAACGCATACCTAGCGCTTTTATTATTTGTGCTAAGTATAGTAGGTATTTACAATTAATAAACACTCTATGCTTTTGAAGTCAATGCGTTTCTTGTTAATTTCCAACTCAAAATACTTTGGCAATATCATATACACGGTTGATATCAATGAAAAGGTCCATCCTTTCTCTACATGCTGTACAAAAAAAAAACTTTAACCTGGACACTCAACTGTATAGTCACTCAAAATGTAGGTCAGGTGCAGCATCCGAAACAAGTCTGGTAGTGTCCATCCCTAGATGCATCATCCATGCAAGTTTGGTCCAGGTAGGTCTTATAGTTTATCTACATGTACGAATTAGAAAACATAGTTACTTGGGAATGGACCTGCTCCAAAAACTTTAACTTGGTCACTCATCTGAAAAATGTGGGTCAGATGCTGCATCTGAAGCAAGTTTGATAGTGTCCATCACTAGATGCGTCATCCATGCAAGGTTGGTCGAGGTAGGGCTTATAGTTTATCTACAGTTTATCTACATGTACGAATTAGAAAACATTAAATATAACAATCTGAAATCCATTGTAAAAATACTGTGATTTACTTAAGGGAATTTACTGTAGTAAAATTTTGATATTTTAGTAAACTATAGTTAAGTATAGTAAACCATAGTATATTTTTGTTATGGACCAAACCAAACCAAACCCGTACGAGATAATTAAAGCATTTTGAAGAAAAAACAAGAGGCCCAAGGGCCTTAATGGTCACCTGAGTATAATACAACAATGTAAAGGATTTATATATGACGTATAAAACAAAATTAAATGCCAGATGAAGCTATGTTCCCAAAGAATTTCAAAAATCTAGTAAAAATACCCTTGTTTACTGTAACATGCGCGACCCTAGTGATCTCCTTCAGGATCGTAGTTTATTTTCATAAGTCTTACAGGGATGATAAAATAAATCAATGCAAAATATACAAGTGCATGTACAATGAACACTTGCCTCGTGTGTAAGGTATTCAATATATACAGATGTTTTTGTCAGTTGCCTAGTGCTACAATTAAGTAAACAAGGAGAAATCGAGGTGATACCTCTAGGCTACAAAAACAACGTGAATTTACGTGAATCTCCGTGAATTTACCTGACAATAAGATGCCAATTGTTCGACAGTACACTACATACACTTAATTCAGTTGGCCCTTTCGCTACATAAAAAATCTTTATTTCAATCTTTTATACTGCTTTCCAGGCAAGAATCTGACTTTGAGCATGTTTTGCTCGTTTAAACCAAACAATCATTTTTATTTTGTTTCTATATATATATATATATATATATATATATATATATATATATATATATATATATATATATATATATATATATATATATATATATATACCGGTATATATATATATATATATATATATATATATATATATATATATATATATATATATATATATATATATATATATATATATATATATATATATATATATAAAGCACTAAAAACCAACAACAATGTATATCCTAAGTGTCGGATCTACTAAGTAGATACAAGGTCACGGATTGAAATTTTTATAAAGCACTAAAAATGACTAACGACACGAACAATAATAATTGTCAAATTTTCGGGACGACCTGTCCCTTCCTCAGGACAAAGAAAAAAGTTAAGAAGTCATAAAAACAAAGGAAATAGAGAAACAAAAACAACTAGCACTACTACTAAACTACCAAACACTAAATATTTACAGTGTTACATGTTTAATTTGAAGTTTATGAACAGTTGTGAACAAAGAAATCCGGAGCGCTATGAATTGCGTCCGGTCTATCGGATGTACTCTCGTAAATAACGACGTTATTATGTCAAGTTGCTATTGTTATTGTCAATATTCAAAATCCACTGAAGAGCCAATAGGCGAAAGCGCTATGGATTAAAGTGCCATCTTCTACGAAATCTTTATCATTTTTTTCTGTATTACTACCTATACCAAGGACTTCTTTAATTTTAATATATATATATATATATATATATATATATATATATATATATATATATATATATATATATATATATATATATATATATATATATATATATATATATATATATATATATATATATATATATATATATAAAATATTCTTTCTTGTATTCTCATTCCATCAAATAACCTGTAAATTATATTAAAGCAAAGGGAGTAATTCTCATTTGCTCAATAGACCGACTTTGACGGGGTCTACTATCGCGCCATCTAGTGAGATTATGCATTTTGACCTCTATTGACCTATGCTATGGACCAATCAGAGTAAGCCAATTAAATAGAGAATGTGAAACAGAGTGCAAAAAAAGCTCAATTCTGGAATCGACTTCAGCATATCTCGGGAAGTATACGGAATTTCGGAATGAACTTTGGTTTCAATGTAGGGTGATTATATAAGAAAAGATATGAATGGAAAGTAAAGATAAGATCATTTGATTTACAAAAATTTTATTGGCAAAAGGGGGTACACTATGTAGGGAGTCCCATACCTTTATCTTTTAAATACACCCAAAATTTTTCGTATAAGTCGGATTTAAGCAATCTAAAGGTTTGTTTGATAAATATTATAATAATACGTGTATTTTGGTAGTTTTAATACCTTCATAACAAAGGTTTTGTTATTGTTTTAAACATTATTCTAACTTGAAATATTCCTATCATACCATACTTCTGCTATTCAATAAATGAAGTCGAAGGCTCGTAGTTTCTTCAATCATGAACCGATCTCTTTAGATATACTTAGCATCGAAACGTATGTGTAACACTTCCTGGTTTGAACTGATTGGAGCTTATTTCATAAACAACACAAAAATGTTAAAGTCCAAAGATAAGGTTGGGATATTGCTACACTGTCTGTGGGCTTTATTGATATCTACATTATTACGTCGTCCTGCATTTGACAACTTCATGTTTAGACACCTTACATTTTAAGGACTGGTGGAAGATTAACTTTGATATAAATCTGAGGCGATTCGATGATAAACTTCAAATGCATTGCGACAAAAAAACTTGAACCGTCAATTTGAGTTAGTCGAATTTCACAGATTTTTAACCAAAAAAAGTAGTGGAAAGACTACTGTAGATTTTTTTTTCAAAATGGTAAGGATATTTATTTGTTTAAACTATGATTTTCTGTCGTTATAAAGTTAGCGTGAAACTTAAGATGACCTCTGAGCATTTTCAAAAAAAAATGTAAATATGTTTATTCTGGCAGAGATTATAATAAATACATTTAAAGAAATCAAAATGGTGCACACCTTCTATTGAAATTCAGTGTTAAGTAATCTGATTTGTCAAAGAATCATTGATTTGATATATTTTCAAAATTTTATTTCTGATTCATTTCAAAATTTCATTTTCAAATGGATAACACTTATTCTTTTTATTTCAGCTATTGTTTCTCTCAGTAACGGCTGCACTGCTTCTGCAAGTAGAACTCGCCCCGGTAACGCTGAGTTGTTCAAATTGTGTTTGTACAGGAGACATAATTAACTGTCGTGGCATCGGTCTAACAACGATGCCACATATTCCAAATAATTTTGGAACTTACCATCGGTTAGACCTCAGCAACAATTCTATAGGGACACTCCACAGCCATGCATTCCGTGGCCTAAATCAACTACGTGATCTAGACTTAAGCGATAATCATTTGACGACCATTGATCGTCATGCTTTTGCTGATATTGCCAATATTACTCGACTTAGTATTGCAAGTAACCAACTAACATCACTTCCAGACGCTTTGAATGACCTCAGTAATCTGGAAGCTTTAGACGTTACCGATAACCCAATCCCTCCCGATACCCACATTGGATTTAAAAATGATATCATGCGACATCTTGGTGGTAAGCTCAAAGAATTTCATTTCGGAGATGACATTATAACAACATGGCCACAATCTACGAACCATCTTCAAGCACTTGAAATCCTGGATTTAAACGGGGGCAACATTGGCTACATCCCACCTTTTTTCACGGACGGTTTTCGAAGCCGCCTTCGTAGTCTTACAATTCGGAACACAAGATTGCCAACCACTCCAATACTTACAGGATTGCGAAGTCTTAAAGAGCTTCACCTTGATAATAATCCATTCCATGACTACGGTGTACTGGAAAATTCCTTCACGGGACTCGACGCCTTAGAGACATTGAGTTTAAACAGCGATCTACTCACAAAATTTCCTCCAATTCTCCAACACCTTCCAAATCTAGTAAGCGTTGCCTTGGACGGAAATAGTTTCTATTACATCAGCGACAATGCCATTACTCTGATCCATGGAACAAACATTACAGAACTGAGTCTCCGAGACTGCAATTTAGACCGCGTTCCCGGTGCCCTCACGGGAAACACTCTTTATCAGCTCACAAAAATAGATCTATCTAATAATAATATTAACAGTATTGAACGGTATGACTTAGATGGCCTTCATAATATCCGAAACCTATCAATGTCCAACAATCCTTTGCAATATGTGTCGTCACATGCGCTGAATTTGACTTCTCTCCAGTTTCTTGATTTGAGCAATACCCAGTTGACAACTGTCCCCAAGGCAATACAAAATATACCAAATTTGAGAAAGCTGAACCTAGGCAACAATGAAATTGACTGTACTTGTGATCTCATCTGGTTCCAAAAACTGGTCAACCCTCAACATGCAACATTAAATTTGACCGGAAGTTGTGAAACAATAGATCGCACAGTTCTAGAGTATCTTGCTCAATTCATTCCTAAGTGCCCTGATTATCTCAGTTCGCTGTCACTTTCGAATCCAACAAAATGAAACAATGACCTTTTAGAAGATTCTGATTGTCTTAGCAATCTCTTGCAAAGACTTATGACTTCACAAACAAGTTGACGCATTTTCAAAACTTGGTACATACCCACATTAACCTAACTGCTTAAAGGAGAACTGTTTTGTATATATTTGTACAATACTTTTGCATGTAATCAAATAATTTAATTTCCACATCAATAAATTTAGTATTACACAATATACAAATTATTTTAAATGTTGCCACAAACTTTAAAATGCTTATCATTAACAATGTGTCAAGTTAAGGAAACTGAATCGAGTCAAAGAACCTGCAGATAAATGAATTAAGCTTGCTAAAAATTCAGTACATAGTAAATATTTGTATTGAAGGGGGAGCAACTCTATCAAATAAAATGTGTATAACTTCGGTATTGTTAGAGAAGTATTTTGGTGGTAGCTTTTGACTATTAGAATAGTTTCGGTATTGAGTCTATTTTATTACAGTATGCATATTCAAATGCTCCTATTCCGATTAGAATTCTTGTTAAAGGTAATGTTGGCTTTGCATAGCACGTCACAATTATCGCTGAGAAAGATTTTCGAGTTTCCATTTTTAGAAGGGGTCACGTAACCCGTCAGCTTGTTTATTGTCAGTGAAGTCGTGAATTTATCACGAAAAAAGTGCAGCAATTGCTTTCATTAAAAAAAAAATCCCTGTTAATCAAACTAAGAATCAAAGTAATTTAAAGATTTTTTTTTCAACACAAATTAAAGATATTGGACTAGACTGAAGCTAGCAGCCAATAACAGCAGCCATTAAGCCCGTAGAAGCTAGCAGCCACTAAGGAAATTCATCAAAGGACTGAGAGTACTCTGACGCAATACTGTTTAATGCCTCATTTTCGACAATTTATAATTAATAATTAGATAATTAATGCAACACTTAATTATTAATTAATAATTCAAACACTTGGAGGCAGTTAAGCTCACCTGCATAAGGAAAATTATGCGGTTTCACAACAAACAAACAAACAAACAAAAAGAAGAAAATGTCACCATCTTTGACCGCTTAAGAATAAAACAGCATTGGATAGGTTAAGTACTTCCGGGAGAATCCCTTTTAGGCTCTTTTACCGGTCTCAGGAACATGATGGTGCCAAAAGGCTAACCTGAAATTTGCTTACTCCTAATATTTACATTGATAAGGGTTTGAAGGTAATTTAATCTATTTTAAGTTATGATCCTTGAAGTGTGCTTCGAACAATTACTGACTCAAGGTAAAAGGGTCCACAGGGCTATTATATACGGCCATAAAATTTAGGCTGAAGTGGTACCACCAAGTGGTGCCAAGGGCGGGTTACGTATTTCAAGCAGCTATTATACCTCTTATCTTATAAGTGTGCTTTAAATCATTACTGTGCAAGATAGAAGATTTCTAGGACTATCTTTCCCGCAATCGGTTTGAGGCTGTAACGGCACCACCAAGTGGTGCCAACGGTGGGGAACATCTTTCATGCTTTCATTTTTCAACCATCATTGACCACTAGAACAAACTAACACTAAACTGGAAAAAAGTTAAGGGCCTTAGGGAGTATCCTTTGTCGACTTTTTGACAGGTTCCAATGACTAGAAAAGGCCAGTTAGGTAACCTGAACTTTGTTGTTTTTCACATTGTCTATTGATATACGGATTAAAAGTCAGATGTTATACCCCTTATCTTTGAAGTGTGCTTCAAATCATTACTGGGGCAAGGTAGAGGGCCCCTAGGACTATCATTTCCCGCTATCAGAATGTTGCTGTAGTGGTACCACCTAGTGGTGCCATGGGTGGGGGACGTAATTCAAGCATTCATTTTGAAAGCATCTTTGACTACTAGAACAAAGTAACACTAGTGAAAGGTTAAGGACCTTAGGGAGAACCACTTGTCAGATTTTGGAAGTGTCCCTAGGAAAGGAAGGGGCCAGTAAGCTAACCTGAAATTTGTTGTTTTTCACATTGTGTTTTAATATACGGGTTAAAGGTCAGCTATTATACCTCTTATCTTTGAAGTGTGCTTCAAATCATTACTGGGGCAAGGTAGAGGGTCCCTTGGACTATCATTTCCCGCTATCAGAATGTTGCTGTAGTGGTACCACCAAGTGGTGCCATGGGTGGGGCACGTATTTCAAGCATTCATACTGAAAGCATCTTTGGTTACTAGAACAAAGTAACACTAGTGAAAGGTTAAGGACCTTAGGGAGAACCACTTGCCAGGTTTTCGAAGGGTCGTGTTGAAGAAAAAGGGCCAGTAAGCTAACATGAACTTTGTTGTTTTTCACATTGTGTTTCAATATACGGGTTCAAGGTCAGAAAATTGATTAAAATTGATATAAAGGTCACATAGAAAAAGCTGAATATGTTTAAATATAACATACGATGGACGACAAATGACAACAGACGAAAACATATAGCAATAAGTCACCTGAGTAAATGAACAACCTCATCTCAAAATGTAATGTTAAAATGTGACAATGTTTGGATGAGATGATTGTCTCAAAGACTCTCTTAAAACATAACAAGGGGCACTTTCTATGATCCCTTTCCCTTGCCTAGTGTTGGTTTGTTACATTATTCAAAGATGGCGAAGAAAAAAACGCTTGAAACAACCCACTTGGCGGAACCCCTACAGTGAAAATGATAAGCCAGCCCCCCCCCCCCCCCCCATTCTGCCACAAAAGTGCTTTCATGCACACTTCAAAAATAATGGGATAATAGACGAATCCTAAATTTTCTTAAAAACTGAACAAGAAAAAAAATAAAGTTTCTATCAGAATATTGGCAATGTCCAATCTTAAAGACCCTCCAAAAACTGAAAAGGAATACTCCCTATGATCCCTTACCTTTCCCTTGTGTTGGTTTCTTATGGTGTTCAAATATTGCGAAAAATAAATACTTCAAAAAGGGCTTTCAACCAAAGCACAACTAGGTGGTTCCCCTAAAGTCTTAATCTGAGATCGGCAAATGATAGCCCGATACGCCACCTCCTATACCCTACTAAGGTATGATGCATATCCACTTTCAAAAAATAATAACTGATCTTTATCCGTGTTTCAATATTCAATGTAAATAAACGACAAAGTTGAACTGGCACCCATCAAGTCCGAGAGAACCCGAAAGTTTCCAATGATCCTCAACCAGTATTAGTTTCTTCTAGGGGCCTAAGCTGATTTGAAAATGAAAGTTTGAATTACGCCCCCACCCATGGCACCACTTGGTGGTACCACTACAGCAACATTCTGATAGCGGGAAATGATAGTCCTAGGAGCCCTCTACCTTGCCCCAGTTATGATTTGAAGCACACTTCAAAGTTAAGGGGGTATAATAGCTGACCTTTTACCCGTATATTAAAACACAATGTGAAAAACAACAAAGTTCGGGTTAGCTTACTGGCCTCTTTACTTCCCCGGGACCCTTCAAAAACTTGGAAAATGGTTCTCCTTGAGGTCCTTAACCTTTCACTAGTGTTACTTTGTTCTAGTAACCAAAGATGCTTTCAAAATGAATGCTTGAAATACGCCCCCCACTCATGGCACCACTAGGTGGTACCACTACAGCAACATTCTGATAGCGGGAAATGATAGTCCTAAGGGCCCTTTACCTTGTCCCAGTAATGATCTGAAGCACACTTCAAAGATAAGGGGTATAATAGCTGACCTTTAACCCGTATATTAAAACACAAATGAAAAACAACAAAGTTCAGGTTAGCTAACTGGCCCTTTTTCTTTTTCAGGACCCTTCAGAAACCTGGCAAGTGGTTCTCCCTAAGGTCCTCAACCTTTCACTAGTGTTACTTTGTTCTAGTAGTCAAAGATGCTTTAAAAATGAATGCTTGAAATACGTCCCCCACCCATGGCACCACTTGGTGGTACCACTACAGCAACATTCTGATAGCGGGAAATGATAGTCCTAGGGGCCCTCTACCTTGTCCCAGTAATGATTTGAAGCACACTTCAAAGATAAGAGGTACAATAGCTGACCTTGAACCCGTATATTGAAACACAATGTGAAAAACAACAAAGTTCAGGTTAGCTTACTGGCCCTTTTTCTTCAACACGACCCTTCGAAAACCTGGCAAGTGGTTCTCCCTAAGGTCCTTAACCTTTCACTAGTGTTACTTTGTTCTAGTAACCAAAGATGCTTTCAGTATGAATGCTTGAAATACGTGCCCCACCCATGGCACCACTTGGTGGTACCACTACAGCAACATTCTGATAGCGGGAAATGATAGTCCAAGGGACCCTCTACCTTGCCCCAATAATGATTTGAAGCACACTTCAAAGATAAGAGGTATAATAGCTGACCTTTAACCCGTATATTAAAACACAATGTGAAAAACAACAAATTTCAGGTTAGCTTACTGGCCCCTTCCTTTCCTAGGGACACTTCCAAAACCTGACAAGTGGTTCTCCCTAAGGTCCTTAACCTTTCACTAGTGTTACTTTGTTCTAGTAGTCAAAGATGCTTTAAAAATGAATGCTTGAATTACGTCCCCCACCCATGGCACCACTAGGTGGTACCACTACAGCAACATTCTGATAGCGGGAAATGATAGTCCTAGGGGCCCTCTACCTTGCCCCAGTAATGATTTGAAGCACACTTCAAAGATAAGGGGTATAACATCTGACTTTTAATCCGTATATCAATAGACAATGTGAAAAACAACAAAGTTCAGGTTACCTAACTGGCCTTTTCTAGTCATTGGAACCTGTCAAAAAGTTGACAAAGGATACTCCCTAAGGCCCTTAACTTTTTTCCAGTTTAGTGTTAGTTTGTTCTAGTGGTCAATGATGGTTGAAAAATGAAAGCATGAAAGATGTTCCCCACCGTTGGCACCACTTGGTGGTGCCGTTACAGCCTCAACCCGATTGCGGGAAAGATAGTCCTAGAAATCTTCTATCTTGCACAGTAATGATTTAAAGCACACTTATAAGATAAGAGGTATAATAGCTGCTTGAAATACGTAACCCGCCCTTGGCACCACTTGGTGGTACCACTTCAGCCTAAATTTTATGGCCGTATATAATAGCCCTGTGGACCCTTTTACCTTGAGTCAGTAATTGTTCGAAGCACACTTCAAGGATCATAACTTAAAATAGATTAAATTACCTTCAAACCCTTATCAATGTAAATATTAGGAGTAAGCAAATTTCAGGTTAGCCTTTTGGCACCATCATGTTCCTGAGACCGGTAAAAGAGCCTAAAAGGGATTCTCCCGGAAGTACTTAACCTATCCAATGCTGTTTTATTCTTAAGCGGTCAAAGATGGTGACATTTTCTTCTTTTTGTTTGTTTGTTTGTTTGTTGTGAAACCGCATAATTTTCCTTATGCAGGTGAGCTTAACTGCCTCCAAGTGTTTGAATTATTAATTAATAATTAAGTGTTGCATTAATTATCTAATTATTAATTATAAATTGTCGAAAATGAGGCATTAAACAGTATTGCGTCAGAGTACTCTCAGTCCTTTGATGAATTTCCTTAGTGGCTGCTAGCTTCTACGGGCTTAATGGCTGCTGTTATTGGCTGCTAGCTTCAGTCTAGTAGATATTGGTGAAGAGTTTGATATTTAAATCTTTTGAAAATCATGACATGTATACTAACTACTCGAAAGCCTTACTTGCATATCAGTCTGCGTCGCAATATTCTTACTTCTGGTAACAAGTTTGGCTTTCCAGAAAGCCTGAAATGTCATCTCTTTGGCTTCATTAATGTCACAGAATAAACAGTGGAATGTTACTATAATAGTATTTTCTCAGCTATTACAGGCAGTAGTATTGCTTTTGAAAAAATGGGGGGTGGAGGACAGAAAGAAAAATCGACGATTTATCTGAACAATCTTTGACGAGGGGAAAAAGGGGCTATACAAACTCAACATTTTCATTTCTTGGAAGGAGGGATTACAACTTTTCCGACAAACATATTTTATATTATAATACATTCTCATGGGATGATTTGACGTACCATACTGCAACAAAAGGTGGAAGAGGGGTCAAGGGTGCGCCTTTTCAATGTTTAGGGAAAAAAGTGGAAGGGGGCGGCCCTCCTGGTGCTATGTGCCTGTATTATTTTACCTGTTGTAAATATGCTTTATTCAGTTTAAATATATTTTGTATAATGTCTGTAAAAAAAATTCTAACCACTGAGAAATATTCGTAAGAATTATTTAAAGGCATATATTGCGTTTTTTTTATATAAGTTCAGACTACCTAAATTAAAAAGATCTCTCTATTTGTTTTATTACTTTATATAAAAATAGGACTTTCCTGTAAATTACACAATTTAAATCAATCACGTTTCAAAGATATTAGAAATTTAAAACAATAACCGATTTATTTACCCGATTCAGATTTTAATTAATAACAGACACAGTTTTTTTTAATCAGTCAAACTATGGAAACATGAGGTTACTCAAGTTCAAAATCGGTGAAAAATTTAATTTCAACGTAAATAACATATATCATGTTTAGCTACACCCAATCTCGTATTTTTATTTTTTAAGCTCGGATATGCCATATATATAGCTTTAACAATTATTCCGAAAGAAGATGGATAAAAACTTAGCGTTCCTTTTGACTTTAGTTCGTAGCCCCCAACTACGGCAGCAAAGAAGTTTTAAAGCGCCAACTTAAATTAATCTGAACCTGAATTAATTCCCAAGACTTTCCTTATTTTCCTTAATCGTATCCTCTGAAGTGACTTGGTCATCGAGCCACTGGGATTTGATTGATTATCAAGCCACTGGGAATATCAAGAGAAAAACTGAGACATTCCTGCATCATGCCCTTCTGCAGATTCATGTTCTAACGCTATATTATGTATAATATAAGTACATGTACATGTATAAGCTCCTGGGAAAAAAATCATGCAAAGAAAGGTAATAAAATTGAAACGTTACCATTTAAAATTAAGTATTTACACACCGAAAAGAACCCCAATCTACCAACATCGATTTTATAGGCTGTTCCATGAGACACACATTTTATAATTTTGACTTTATTTCAAGAATACGAGGAGTGATTTTTTTTTACCTTTTCTCATTGACAAAAAACGCAAATTAGAATTGCATAAAGAAAATGATAACAGTTGCTTTGTTTATTAATTCTTAAAATCTGAGCCAGGTAAAGAAAACTGTATCTTTTCGTAATACCCACTTTTCTACAGGGGTAAATTTAAATAAAAAGAATAGTCCACACATCGGAGAAAATACTCATAATGATTCTTTATGATCTTTATTCCAATGCCTGCATCACTGAGTTACTTAAATCAGAGACATTTATGTTTCCGCCTAAGTTGTGCATTTAGGTAAAATTTCTTTTCTTCGAAATTAATTATTATTTTTTTGAATAAGTTCTGTTTTATTTTTCATATATACGGCATTAATTATCGATTGACTAAAGTGCACATAAAAGTAAATTTTTTGCCATTGTATATATGCATTTAATGTGAGTTGTTATTTAAATGTTTTCACTGTTTTCTTTCGTCAGTAAATCTTGGATCCACGCCTTGGCTTATACATTCAATATGCCATGTTTTGTGTATTTTGATCCCCGCGCGCTGACCATCGCTTTACGCAATAGCCCAGATACAATGTTTATGTATATATATTTAAGCCGTTAATGAAAACCCACCACCACCTAAGTGATCCTACCTCTATTACTCTTAATGAACTCTGGTGAAGTTTTACTTTAACTTTAAGATGGACTATTTTGTTTAATAATAATAAGATAGACTTTGGTCAATTTTGTTTACATCTCTATATTTAGAAATCGTGTCATTGTCAGTTCCTTTGCCAGACCACCAGCTTATCAATGGCAGCTTACACTAGGACTTTACTTCCGGTGATTCAAACTTAATGTGTCATCTCCCGAGGGAGATGACAATCATACATGTACCTAGTCGGACAAGGTTCCTCGACTATTTGTCAATCTATTACAGAGTTAATCTAATGATATGCTCTTTTAAATTTCATTTTAATTTTGAATTTTTACATCTCTTTTTATCTAATGAGTTAGCAACACCCAACAAAAATCTACTGTAACAATTTTTATAAGTTTATACGAGAATAAACTTTATAATTATTAATTTGACCATGCCTTTCAGTACGATATCAGTTTTTGATATATGATAGTGTATTCTTGATTAAGGCTTCCTTGAAAGCGTATACAGAGTTAAAGTACTTAATGGTCTTCCGACTATACATTTCTTCTCTTTTGTGATTGGTAGAAAATGCATGATGCGAATTTCAACGAAATGCTGATCAAGACAAGGGAGATAATTTTCTGGTGAGTTTTCGTTCGACTTAAATTTTTTTTCTTCAAGATTTTCAATCTTTCAAAAATCGACAAAACGAACAAAAGAAAAATGCAATCAATGAAACTGACACTTTAGTATTTTTTTTTTTTTTTTTTTACTGAACTATTGTTAATTTTCATGGTTAACAGAACGTTCTCTCTCTCTCCTTTTTTGACATGCAAACATTGAAATCTGTTGTCTATTTTTTATCCTTTGTTTAACGTTTTATGCTAGGGCTAATGTCTCAATTTTCTGTGCAGAGTTCAACTCTCAGATACCTCTTCAATAGACTGGCACGTCAATATTTTTGACATAAAGTAAAAATAAACTTGATATTTCAAGGATTATTTCAAATTGAACTAATAGCTTTATATTTAGATCTAGTTAGTAAATATCTATCTTAATTTAGGACAAACATGAGCGCAAGCATGTAATGTTAATGAATTAATGAAACACATGTATGGAGATAAAGGACCCTAATCAAGTTCAAAGTCCTTTAAAACAATACAATGTTTACAAATCGGGAGCAGAGCGAGCACGGACCTCCAAAAACATCAGAGGTAGAATCAGGTGTCATGGAGGAGTAAAGCATCCCCTGTCGACCGGTCACACCCGCCGTGTTCTCCTTGTAATGATTGGGAAAGGGAAAAATCCGTGGACAATTTAGTGTGTAAATAATGGCCTAACAATTAATATGTAAGAACGTCAGTCAGCATTCGACTTAATGATAGATAATTGCATTTGCTGACAAGGTCGTTGTATCGACCATAGACATTGCAAATCGATGATGTTGAATGATTCTGTTAATATTCTTGTTTCATCAACTTGTTTGTCAATAGTTTGCTTTTAGAAATTGTTCGTACGTAGAGCATGCTCCTGCGTATCGAATTAATTCGGTGACATAAACCCCACACGCAGGTGATAATGATATATTGCTACATAATAAGGGAAGATGACGGTAGAAAAGTTTAAGTCATTATGGTTTATCATGAAATTTTGTTGTTAGGTTACCAATAACGTCTTTTTCTAGTAAAATATCCAAATATGAAAAAGATGTGTCAGACTCTGTGGTATCTTTTATTTCAAGTTCACTGGGATATATCGAGTCGACATACGAATGGAAGTAACTATTGCTAATTGATAATACATGTATGTCGTCGATATATCTAAATGACGAGTTGAAGGCTCCAGCAAGTGTTTTCTTCTTCTCATGTATAAGGTTTTGGATAAATTGTTTCATATGAATACAAAAATAGGTATGCTAATAACAGGGAGCAATTGGTGCCCATGGGAATTTCGACAGATTGTTGGGAGATCTGATCTCGAAAAACTACATACTAGTAGATACATGTATTTTCAATCAGAAACTCGAGCATCCTTTTAATATCAACTTCCGAGTACTTCTGTGTATATTAACTAAATAGTTTTGCAAATGACCAATGACAAGGTAAATAAATTTACGAGTTGCATTTTTATTGAAAAAGCAGCTGTCTATGTTGTCAAAAAGCCTGGACTTTAGTAACAAACGCTTTATTTCTCGTGCTTATCACTGTGATATACGTGAGCCATCGGCAGAGGTGAATGAGTCGATGGAAGAGAGTGCTAATTTAATTTCTGTAAAAAGCAGTTGAAGATATACAGAATCAAGAACTACAGGACTCAAAAATAATAAGACCTGATAAGTGTATGTCAGTTTACTGTCTAAGGCTGTTGCTTAAGACGGCAAAGCTTTTTGAATTTTGTATGAATGAAAAATTTTTCAAGATTATCATTCCTAAAAAAAATTCGACTAAACGAACAATAGAAAATTATTCCAATAAATGAAACTGACGCTTTATTTTTTAAAAGCAATTATTAAAAAGTGTGTCCATATTTTCGTGGTAAACAGAAATGTTCTACATTGCATCCAAACTTAAAATTTATATTTTATATTCTTTTTTACCTTGTTTTGCAATGTCTTACACATGGAATGACTAATGTCTGTAAAAGGCTGATGAAGAATCGAAATACAAAGAACTGCTAAGGAATAATACGGCCTGATAGGTTGTATGTCAGTTTACTGTTTAAGGTAATTGCTGATGACGGCTAAGCTTTTTCATAAAGCTATACCGTTGATGACTATAAGTATAATTATTCCCATGGCTTTATGGAGCATCATCTAAGTTACGTTCATAATGAAATCGAGTTTGTAATCGGATTTCACTTTTTGCAGTCTTACGCATCCTAGCATGCATATTCTACTTATATATAACACAGAGCTCGAACCACTTTCAAACCTTCATATTAAGTAATTTACAAATTAGTATCTTACACATTAATTAATAACATGCTTATTAATTTTACTCTTCCGTCGTAAAATTGTGCACATTGAATATCCACAAAGCCGTTTAATTATTCACAGGTAAATAAAACGATACTGTTTATATTCCTTAAAATGCCGCATGACTAATTTTTTTTTTATACTAAATCAGAAATCTTATCCTTCCATGCACCTACTTATAGTCTGATTATGTTTGCTGGTTATCTAATTGAATTGTGGTAAGGCGAATACGTTTAAAACCATTACATCTTCAGCTATTCAATCCAGTCGACACGCATACAAAATACAATGGACACATATACTTATTTTAAAAGGTACTTTGTAGCAGTAAAGTATATTTAAGTTTTACATGTACATTAACTTATACAGGCTGTGACGAAACAAATGATCTGATTCTGCTGAAAACAGAAAAGTGTCACATTCTGTACATACAAGCAGAAGACGTCAAAAGGTCGGAATTCTTAATGAAATCTGTCAGTGGGATGTTTTCACTTTTCACTGAATACACAAAACCGGTTCAGAGTGATTTTGTGGTTATAGGTGTCGTCAAACTGCCACGCTTGATAAATTTGTAATGTCATTAGAAGATGCTCAATTCAGGTTCCGAATCATGACTTGATCTGATCATTCGGGATCACTCAGGTGTGGCCGTTCACCTCTGCTATAATCTTGACTGTGCTATATGAAGTCGTCGCTTTTGCATAATGCGGATAAGTGTTGTATTAATTTTGTCTTCGTATGAATCAAACTGTCACCAAGTACGTTATTCATTTAGTTAGAATTCATGTGCGATATTTTTGGAGTTTCGACTTGACTAAACTTCTTAATTTTCCTACCTGATATCGTAAGGATAAAATTTTGAATGTTGTGTTATTCGTGAGGAGTAATTTTCACAAATGTGAAATCAAAAGAATGTGTGTTTCTTTTTGTATCTTACCAGAGTTATTCATAAACCAAATGCTTTGAAAACACACCCCTTCATGTGTCAGCTGGCAACCTTGAGGCTTTTCTAATGTCAGGATTTCTTGTGAACGGCTATCAATCTGGGCTTGTACCAAGAAGCAACGCAGAATGGGTCAACATTCAAAAGAACACTTTTACCAATTGGGTCAACGAGCAACTGCGCATGCGCGGACTGTCCATCCATGACCTTAGGACTGACCTTGCAGATGGGGTCAGTTTGGTAGCACTTCTGGAGGTCTTACAGCGCCGACGTATATCTGGTGCTGTGGAGCGCCCAAGCAATCCCCATGAAGCATTGCAGAATTTAAATGTAGCTTTGGAAGCTATCGGAGAAGATAATGTTCGAATTGTAAATATAGGTAAGAAGTGTAGGCTATATATTATTATTTTTCAGATTTTTCAGGTCAAGGACACATTGAATCACTTATATATATATATATATATATATATATATATATATATATATATATATATATATATATATATATATATATATATATATATATATAATTGAAATATATATATATATATATATATATATATATATATATATATATATATATATATATATATATATATATATATATATATATAATTGAAATATATATATATATATATATATATATATATATATATATATATATATATATATATATATATATATATATATATATATATATATATATATATATATATATATAATTGAAATAATAAAGATTTTAATAATAATAAGATAATAAAGATTTCGTAGAAGATGGCACTTTAATCCACAGCGCTTTCGCCTCTTGGCTTATCAGTGGATTTTGAAAAGTGACAATAACAATAGCAACATGACATGTTGGTTGAATCGGAATTTAAGTTTGATTTGACTTACGTCTACGATTCATTAAAAAGATAAAACAAGGATCTTTATAGTGAAAAATATGAATATTGTATCTCAATGCATAATGATTTTCTAAACATCATGGGGGAAAATACAATTGTTACCGAGAAGGTGGACTGTATTTTTAGTTTATCTAAGTGCATTCTGTGAGTGTAGTGTTTTACTATTTTCAAGGTCAATGCTTCCTGGTACACATTAATGAAGACGCGTGTAACAAGATGATTCTGTCCACGCCTTTAGTCATTATATAATTAAATTAAATACTTGATATGCTTCAAAGTGATTTTTTCCAACAACTTGCAATCGTGGGGTATCCATATATTTTTTTATATTCACCAACTTTTCTAATTAATTCTTTTGATATTCATTTTGGTTAGCCTTCAGCGACTACAAAAAAAAATCAGTATGAAAGAAAAAAATATGCATGTTTTGATCAGAAATCCACACCTCACTTGATTGTGGGCGTTTTTATCTGAAATAAAAGTTGATAAACCTGTATAGTTACGTTTTAACGACTAGGATGGACTAGCTTTTTAAAATTGTTAAGGTATTCGAAACTTCTTGTATTCTTTATGAAAATAAATACTATTAGACCGACAAAAAATGTCATACATGTATTTGCAATGAATAAGCGCTCGAAGGTCAAGCTGTTTTTTTTTTATCTTCCTGGCTGCATATTTGGTCCATGTATTAAGCACTCGCGTTGGTCATTAAATGGGAAAGCACTTTTCAATGAACCGATAAAACATCAACAATATATTGGTTCCCACAAAGTATTACCTTTACAATGCTTTAATGGGGCATTAAATGTGAAGTTCGACTTTTAAAGTGGGCCTTCCTATTTTCTACCTTGTAATTAGTCTGTTCTAAACCGTTACAATGGTCAGGAGAATATTTTTTTATTATCCGTTTGACCCGACGGGAAACTTTGTTTCGCATTTCCTTTTTAATGTGTTTCAAATAATTATAATGTTAAGTTGCGCTGAAACAAAGTTAAGGAAGTGTTTTGTAATATATATTTATATATATTTCCTCTCAGAATCCTGCGAAATCTCTTTAATTATAACGAAATCAGATTGACCTTTACTTTAACTTAAACAATGTCGTGAACTCAATGCATGGAAGTGAGAACAATGACACAGCATGAGATTTCTCCTAGATTTGCGTAATTTGGTGAATATATAAATTATCTTTAGTATATGTTAACAGTTATCCTCCTAAGAAAGGATACTTTGTCCATTTCGCGGCGGGCCTTTAATTAGGTCCAACTATGCCGTAACACGACCATATCAATACTAATCGCCTTTGACAAACGTTTTTATTAAGTTGAACAAGTTTTCTCCAAAACGATGTTCATTCCACCTCACTTGCCTTTCATATTATTTTTATGCTCAAGCAGTCGTCATATCTGTTGTTTTATTAATTATTTGATTTCGTGCACATCGTTTTATGCCAGGACATAAGCTTCTTAGCTGAATATTTCCTAGGACCACGGTGGGCTCTTTGAGTTTCACAGGATATAAATTGTGTCTAGTGATACATACATTCACGTAGTTTAACCCAGAGCAACAAAAATTTAAACATTGCATCTTGAAAGATTAAATCTTGGATGATAAAGTGGATTCCAATATAAATGTCAATAAAGAAAACTGGAATAATGTCTATGGATAAATCTTTTTTTTTTTTTACATTCAACTGTTCTATTGTGATGCCAACTCCTATTTTACTCAAAGTGGATTAAAAAAAACTCTTGAAACTGATTCGTAATTATTGTATTCCCTTTAGGTTGTACAGATATCACAGAAGGCAACATTAAACTGGTTCTTGCCCTCATTTGGCAGCTGATCCTCCGTTATCAGGTGGGACTGTCTAATATCCAGCACAAGAACTGGATGTTGGCATGGCTACAAGCTGTTATTCCGGAATGTAACATCACTAATTTTACAACTGACTGGAATGACGGAGTAGCCCTACAGTAAGTCTGAGGGTTTTTTTCTGAAAATATTTTTCGTGATTTGACAAATTTATATAGTCCATTATGCGGTAGTCACCTGCATGTATTGCACAGGGCCCAATCAATGATTCACATAAGTTCAATCAAAATTTTTTAAAGAGCATTAATGGGAAAGATTCAATAAAGTGTCGTATGCGTATGTCAACACCTAAACTAGAGTGTTATTTTTTTTTTTTTTACAAATAACCGCCCGAGGCAGTAAAATTAATTGTCTTTTGGCAAGATTTCATGGCTTTCTAGCCTTGAGAAATGCACAAAAACAAACAAAATTTTAGTACATTGCCAAACAGGTTTAGAACCTGAGGAGAATTAATTGTAAACCTGAATTACTGGTACAAGTATTGCTCGTGGTTTCTTAACCGTCTTTTACATGGTTATATGTATGTGTTTTTATGTATGGTGCGTGTTTAAAGTTTAAATATTTACCATGAAATCAAGAGTAAAACACAAATACAAATAAAAACAAAATTTCTCTTACAAAATTCGTTACACAACATATGCTCCAAAAACGCTGGATATAAGTTGTCTATTGGTAACAAAGCAAACATTTTTTTTCATTATGTTGACATTCTTAGAATGTACTAAGTATAATAAGTAAGATTCTGATCTATGCCCTAGTGACGGTGTTAGAATATGACGTAATTGTCTGTGACTACATTGAAAACCATTTCCATATAAAGAAGTGAGTCAATGTAGGATTATCACATAAAAAGACTTACAGACACTTTTGAAATCGAATTCACTTTCGCAAAAGTTCCTTGTCGCAACCTTTTCCATTCAAATTCATCAAAATGAAATATGCGAACTGAAGTATAATTGCGGACCAAATCTAGGTTGGTTTTTGAGACATTAAAAAAAATGATATCCATCAATCTTAATCATGAAGGTGATTTTTATTTATTCTTGTGTCGTACATGTAAGCATTAAGTCCAAATAAAATTTGAATATCTTTTATCTTACAACTTTATCATTATGATATCGCTTTGAAGTAAGTTGCGTGTCGATCTAGTAAGAAATTATTGCTGAAACATTATACATTCTGAACACGGTATGTTGATTGGAACGTGGAATAGAGCGAAAATTCACATTTTTTTTTTTCGTTTTGAAATTTATAGCTGAGAGAAATTGTATTCAATAGTCTTTTGGTATTTGTAACAAATGTATTACGCCATTTTAATATTTAGAGACATTGGACAATCTGCAAAGATATATATATATATATATATATATATATATATATATATATATATATATATATATATATATATATATATATATATATATATATATATATATATAACCGATTGTTTTCTCTCTCTTAAATATCCCTTCAAAATAATTTATAAATCTAAGTATCTTCAGCCTTAAAATTGAGGAAAAATACATAATATAATGATATCAGTTGGTCTAAACTAGGGTAATAATCCCTTGACTATTCCGCTGTTCCACTTTTCCGCGATTCGGCACTTTTTTGCGAAAAAAATTATTTTCCGATAAAATCGCCTAAAAGCAGGACGGCCGACAATTTAGCATACTGAAAGAATTAAATGGAGAGTACAAGCTTGTCATTATAAGTAACATATTCAGATTTGAAGTATGGCCTGATACTCTTACACAGATCTGTTTGTTACTTGAAGCGCATCAATGACCCTGAATGGAAAGTGTCAGGTCATAATAACATCGTCAAGTTTCAGAACAGAACTGACAACTGTTATGAAAATCACAGGTACTTGGGTCTTGGTTTATAAATATGAATGTACCTTATTGATATGTAAAAAAAGTACTTTTTTTACATATCAATAAGGTACATACATATTTATAAACCAAGACCCAAGTACCTGTGATGAAAATAGGAGATTCATTTCATTTTTTTTTTCACAAAATTGAGCTGCATCTAATGTTCTTGTACTCTAATATATCAGGAATTTCATAGTAATATTCTTCAGAACTGTAGGGTATTTATCAATCTAAATGAATCGGGACAGATTTTGTTTATAATAGAGCTTTTGAAATAATTTTTTATGCAATAAAATCATTTTTTATAAAGATAAAATTGCCTTTACTTGTGTCGTGTAAGTCGGTCATGAAAAGCTAACATGGTACATTACAATTTTGTATTGCAGTGCGCTGATAGAATTCTGTAGTCCCGGTTTGTACCCAAATTGGAAACATCTAAGGGGACAAAACAGGCAAGTTAAAGCGAACCTACAACATAGATCTAAATCCTTAGAGATATACATATGCTTAGCAGCTACACGCACAACATGTGAAAATACGTCATTTTAGAGTTTAAGACTTTTTCTGTTTCAAATACAGTTCTTTTTCTAAATTCATTTTTATATTCATTCATGATAAAATATGGTATTTAATTAGAGATTAAATTATGCTGTTTTATGTGGTAGATTTATGAAAAAAAAGAGAAAAATCTTATTTTAATTAAAAGGATCATTTTGTCTACATCAAGTGTTCAACTTGATTGTAGTTTAAACATGACTATTATGAATCAGTTCATCTTTCAAGTGACAGGTTTCTGTTGAATAATGATTATTGTTTTTTACAGGCTCAGCAACTGTCAAAATGGAATCAAAATAGCCCGCAAGCATTTCGGAATTCCTCTCATTCTTAATCCAGAACACCTCGCAAGTTCCCAGCTGGACGAGCTATCCTGCATTACATACTTATCATATTTCTTAAAAGTCGGATCCCCAGGTTTTAACGCCACGCTTCAGCGCGTTCAGTCTCTAGTCAGGGACATCCCAGTGTCCAATTTCACGGTTAGTTTACCACCACTGTAAGGGGGTAAGAATTTAATTAGAATTTGAATCAATGCAATTGCATACATAAACAGGTTTGTTGGGCAAACTGTTTGAATATATTAACGCTTATAGCTGATAATGTGTATTTATTGTATATTGTATGGAACATAATAAACTTGAGAACCATTTAATTATATTGTTTTTCTCACACCAAAAATTCAGTTCCATTTAAAAATATTTAAAATAAAACATGAAGTGTTCTTTTTTTCTATTGCATTGTCTATAAGTACATGTACATTAAATTCATATATACACTGTAAGCAAGTACAATATAATGTACATAATATTTAGACTTAAGGTGAAATGTCCCTCTGGTAAGAGAGATAACTTTCCAATGAATTCATTCCTAGCTGTTCGGTGATTTGTCTTTCCAGAGATTAATACATGTAATAAGTACCTCTATATAGTCAAATTCTACCAAATTTAAATTATGTTACAAGTATTGAATTCTATTTTCATTTGCCAACATTTTTGATAGTTGCTTATAATATTTGACCTAAAACTTTGTACTCAGTTCTTTTAAACTCTTAAAACTGATTCAGAGGTATTTTTATCTCTCAATAAACTTTTTTTAATGCTACAGTATTTTATCATGTATTGGGTGCAGAATATCTATTATCAATAAAATTTTCTCCCTTAACTTTCATTTTGAAGAAATTAACTCTTGTAGATAGAAAGATAAAACTTGTAGATTGGTATTTTTTTTTTATTACAAGCACATAAAACAATGTAGTATTCTGATTTAAAAAACAACACTTTATTATGTTTTCTGATATGAATTAAATATGTATATGACACTGAATACTATTTTCATATATACCTCATATTTTATAATTTTATGTTGAGATAATAAATTATTGATCTTTCTTTTCACTGTCTCAAATTTTCTTCCTATCATGATTAGATATAATAATAATTCGTTTCTGAAAAAGTAAGCAACGCTTCATACTTTATTTTCCATTTGAAACTCATGCTCTTTGTTGTTGATGAAAATCAATGTTGAGAATTTAAAAAAAAAAAATGGTGAAATTAGAGCAGAGGGATATTACACCTTAATGGCTTTTACAAAGACGCCATGTCATGTTCATAAATATATTCTTTTAGACTGACTGGAACGACGGACGAGTCTTGTGCAAGTTAGTAACCAATCTAGGGGGAAGCCTTGGGGACTACCACACCGCCTCTAATATAGAAAGGCTGCAATACGGTTTGTAAATAGAATTCATTTTATATTGACATTTACTTCATCAAATTCATACTGTTGCTTTTGGCATTCTTGCTTTTCGTCCTTAAACGGAGATCAATTTATTAACTAGTCAGTTACATTTTACTAATCAGTGAAACATTGTTTCTTCAATGCATAATTAATATCTTGCAGGTATTGATGGCGCACAGTCTCTCGGTATTTATCCAGTAATTACTGCAGCAGATATGGCTGAAGAAGACTCGGAACATCTCGGCATTATGGCATATGCTGCAAAATTCATAAATATGAAACCAGTTTCCATATCAGCTTTTTCAAAGTATGAGCAGAAACAGGTAAATCACTAAATGTGAGAAAATATAAGCCTAAAAATCATTGTCATGTGATGCGTCTTGTTCTTCAGATTTTTTAAAATATATCCTTTTTAATTACAAAGCATTCTTACATTGTTCATAAAATTAACATATGTGCATGGAGAATATTTTTAGATAATATTTACCGTGCATATTAGTCAACAGGTCCACACACCATACAGTAATTTAAATGAGTAATAAGAGTTGATGTAGCAATATTGGCATTAATTTTCTAATAAATAACAAAACTTACTTGATATTGTTATAGTAATTGTATTTTTAGATAATTGTCTGTGACGAAAGACAAACCGTGATTCCTTCAGAAACTGTGATTCCAATTCAAAATACAACAGACTCAAAATACACAATTATCCAGCCCGGTGCCAATAAACCGGACAGGACGAGGTCTTTCCGAATCGAACGGATTAACAATGGACCAAGGGTCAGTTCCTATCAAATCAATGGGGCAGAAACTAAGTCCGAAAGTTCATTTCGTATTGACGGAACCTACGTCACGTCTGATCCACGACCAAAACAGAAACCGGAAGTTAATGGCTATCATGACACGGTAGATAGTAATGTTACTTATAATCTTATTCGACAACCTTCACTGAGAAAAGCAAAGAAAATCCGCTCGGATCCGACTGGAGGGGTTAAAGTAGATACGTACTCTGTTGGTGTCATCATGTCGACAACGGTAAGCAAAAAGTTAATTTTTAAATCTTATTCTTGCCGAGAAAACCATACGCACTCCATATTTGGAATGAACTCAATAAAAAAGCAGTTCACGCTAATACTTATAAGTAATTCCCCCAAGAGAGTGAGTAGGGCAAGAAAAAGAATACAATGTATAACGACCATATTTTGTACCTAATAAATGAATGGCCCGATATTTTTAATTATGGTAGCATTTTGAAGGTGTTGTCAAATAAAAATACTCTACCAAAGGAATTTACAAAATCTTGATTATTGTCCAATTAATTGCACCTTGAATTTTACATTGAAGTCTATGGGAAGTGCATGTGTTTTTAAGATATTGTAAAAAGTAATTTGAACTTCATACAAATCTCTTGTTGAAAATATGCATAAACTCTCTCTTTATTAAAATATGTAATAAAACGAATCATTTACCACAGTTATTTGACAAAATTAAAATTTTCTTCTTTTCATCAAGGGCAGATAACTCTTCAAAAACATTTAAGGTGCAAAATGGCCGGCTTCTTTTATGATATCAGTCATGTGAATTTGGTTCATTTCACTTTCATCGTTATCTAGCAATCCATATTTAACTAGTTTAAAATGATTCAAAATTGTTCAATATACCTTCGTTATACATTGAATACCTTAAGGGAGTTGAGGGAGGGATCCTTAAGTTTACAGATTTTAATTTAAAGCTAGGATACTTATTATTCAAAGGCTCTTCCATCTTCGTGTTTTTGTTTTTTTTTTTTTTGGGGGGGGGTCCATATTCAACAAGAGGCCCATGGGCCACATCGCTCACCTGAGTAACTTTGGCCATGCTGTTCTTTACCAGATTTCCCCCCATGTAATACATATTGTGGGCCCGCCCTACCCCCGGGGGTCCTGATTTGAACAATTTAGAATCTACACTACCCCAGGATGCTTCCACATAAGTTTCAGCTTTTCCGGTCCAGTTGTTCTTGAAAAGAAGATTTTTAAAGATTTTTCGTATATATTTTAATGTAAAACTTGGATTCCCTATTGTGGCCCCGCCCTACCCCAGGGGGTCCTGATTTGAACAATTTAGAATCTTTACTACCCCAGGATGCCTCCACATAAGTTTCAGCTATTCTGGCCCAGTGGTTCTTGAGGAAAAGATTTTTAAAGATTTTTCCTAAATATTTCAATGTAAAACTTGGATTCTCTACTGTGGCCCCGCCCTACCCCCGGGTGTCATGATTTTAACAATTTAGAATCTACACTATCCCAGGATGCTTCCATATAATTTCAATATTTTTGGCCCAGTGGTTTTTGAGAAAAAGATTTGATTTTTTAATGACCCCACCCTATTTTTGTCTTTTCTTGATTATCTCCCCTTGTAAGTAAACTTGGCCCTTTATTTTAACAATTTACACTCTCCTTCACCCAAGGATACTTTGTATCAAATTTGGTTAAAATTGGCCCAGTGGTTCTTGAGAAGAAGTTGAAAATGTGAAAAGTTTACAGACGGACGGACAGACAGACGGACGGACGACGGACAACGGGTGATCAGAAAAGCTCACTTGAGCTTTCAGCTCAGGTGAGCTAAAAATAGAATAAAGAAATGAATACATAAAAGAATATAACATAAAAAGAAAATTAAAAAAGAAAATGAAATTTGTACGAACCTGCAACCTTTAAATTTTTTTTTTGACATTAGAAAGCAAAAGTAGGGATTGGATTACTGATCACTAATTTAATCCCTATTTCATAAGCTTGGCAAGTAGTGCCAGTTTATAAATAGAGGGTTTTTTTCTTAAAAATTCCTGAGGATATATATGTCATTAAATAAGTTGAGTTTATGGCATAGACTGACAGAGAGGGTCTAAGAATAATATAACATTCATATTAATTGGAAATTTTGCTTTTAAATGCATAATAGGAAAGAGGTCTATGGTTACCTTTTTCTCGAAGAGAAAGTGAAATATGCAGTGTAGGGGTTACTTGCAGACAATGATTTTTAAAATAAAATTCCATATGCAAAATAGAAGAATGTTAGGCAGCAAAATAACGAATCATATCAGAGAAAATGAATACCGGTATAATTAATGACATGATCAGAAATTCCCGGTTAAAATGTATAACTAGTTTCTCCGTTTACTTTTCAGAAAAGCAAGTACCGAAATTGTTCTTCTTGCCGTTAAAGTTTATAATTTTTAGGTACATAAAACAATGACAATCAAAATTCCCAGAAAATTTCGATAGGGTCTTGACAACCACAACGGTACCTAAAAAATATAATGTCGATCCCGATCCGAAGTCTGGTTTTATAAGACTAATATTCTACGTTATTGCACTGAGAAGGGGACTGGGGAGAGGGTTGAAAGTAAGGAAGGTAAGATCATACCTACATGTAGACATATAAATAGGACTTGAAGGTTCCTAGAAACCTGAAGGTCAAAGGTCAAGGTACCGGCATTACATTGCTATCAGCAAATTCCGCCGGTATGTTAACAATAAGCTTGATCTTTGACCCAATTATAAGTTCAATGTCAAGAGGCCCGTTACAAGTTTCTAGGACTTTTCGTGTAGAAGTTTTAGGTTCTACCCCAAGAAGTGAAAAACTTTGGATCTACCCCTTCAAAGCAGCAGCCAATGATTGTCTGGCGTATCTTAAGAAAATATGGTTGATTAGCATAAATGACACTTTTATTGAGTTCATCGATGTCGAATCTGGCCAGGATTTCCTGACACGAAGATAAAGATATTGGTTGCTTAAATCTTTGAAAATGTTGCATTCCTCATGGACTCTAATACGTTACATACTCGTAGACACGCAGAGCCAATGCTGCGTGCTTTATAAAACCACTCCAAGACAATAAATATGACTTTAAACTGAAAAAATCGCTTTTTTAATTTAACAGACAGATGATATTTTACTGAAAGATGATATCAAAATCAAAGCTGTGTCTCCAAATGGCCGTGTGATCAAAATGTCCGGTGTTGGTACATATAATGCACAGTTCGAACCCGATGAAATAGGTAAATTATTATTTTTGGCTTCGAATTCCTCCTGCCTTGGTGTAATTCTAATTTAATGAACGATTCTTTGAATATAAAATTGAATTTTACGGCAATTTTGTTAGTTTTTAAAAGAAAATGGAGATAAAAATGAAATTTTCAAGAAAATTTTATGACGTAGGAGCAAAATTTGATGGAATTTATTGTTAAAGACAAAAAAATTTTTTGTAAGGAAACGTAGCGTTTTATAATTTTTTTAGAGCCATATCTTTAAGAGTTTGACTATTTTTCTTTAATTTTTTTTTGAAAGGAGAATGGAGGGTTGCCTTGTATTGTCAAGGCAAACGTATCGACTCGTGTCCTGTAGATGTTTGTGACCCCTCAAGGGTCAGGGTCATTGATCTAAAAGGTGGAATTGTTGGAAGACCGAATAGATTTAAAGGTGAAAATTGAAAACAATTTTGAAAATTCATTAAAAAACAGTTTTAATTATTCTTCTATTTGATATCTGAATCTTATATTTTTATAAACCTTTTTTGTCTATTATACTACTTAAGCTAATGATAATAAGTATTTATCACTTTTCAGTTGATTGTTCCGAAGCTGGTAAAGGGGATTTAGAAATTTTCGTAAAAAATGACAAAGGACGTGTGTCGTCCTTCTGCTCAGACAATGGCCGTGGCATCTACAATGTTAATTTCACTCCTTACCTCAAAGGATTACATTACGTCACAGTCAATTTTAACCGGGCAGAAATCAGAGGTTAGTATGACATGTCGTTCTTCCTTTTTCTGACAACAAATAAATAAAATAAATACAAGTAACACTAAGGTACATGTAATAAATGTGAGGTTTGAATGTTTTGCTTTGTTTCATTCATAGCTCCAAAACAAGTCGCTGACGTTTGTAAGAACTATAGTCTGTCGATCTTTTTTGACTAAAATCGTGATGAAAACTAACAACCCGTCATTAACCACCACGACCCTAAAGTTTTCTGAGTGCTACCATATTATCATGATATACTGTGCATACTAAATTGCACATCATTTAATATAAATTTAAAAATTAATAGATGTGTTAAAATTGGTAAATTTAGTGGGAAACCAGAATAATTATCCTGATATGCATTTTAAAAAAAATTAGTAAGACATATTCATGGAACTATAAAAGTATATTTTGAGTACGATTATACATGAATATACTTGTACATTATATTTTTTTAAATCATATTCCTTTTCAATTAGTTACGCTTTAGTATGGGCAAGAAGTGATCGTTAAAATTGTGAATATTGGTACTTTTTAAAGTTTTTATACTACAATGTATGAAAAATAAATTTGTTTCAGACGATGAAATTTTACTTGGGGCAGACGGTGAAGGGATGCATAGGCGTGCTATTTTCTACTCTGAAATAACTGAAGAAGAGGATGGAAAATTTAAAGTGAAAGCATCTTGTATGTTATTTAACGCGTCACGAATTTCTAATGCTATGACAGTTTGTAACGCTTCTATTTGCTTAATAAACAAGTTTTACTAAAGCTTACAAAATTGTTTGAATGACCCTTACAATGTAATAGCCATAAACGCATGAATGACCCCAGTATGAAAAAGAAACAGGAGTATGTATCTTGTTACGATTTTGTAGGTGACTGGCAGATTGATTACGTCACGGGTGGACCATTCGAAATCTCAATATCGGATTCTGTGGATGTGAAAGTTTACAGCATGAAGGATGGCACGATCTGTAATCTTCCTCATCTGATAGGTAATGGGATCTGATAAAACAAAATATCGTGCATGTCAATTCAAAGGGACTTGCACAATGGTATGACAAAGCAATTTTTCATTGACCTGCGAGTTTTTTTTAATGATACCAAAAAAATTGTATCATTAAAAAAAATAGTAAATAATCAACGCTAGAGTCACTTAACAGAATTGAAGTTTTTTTTACACTAAGGGAATATTTAATAGGTTTTTTGCCTTTAATTTGATCACTTTTTTATACTGTAGCGGACTGCTCAGAGGCTCCGGAGGGGAGATTGGATGCGGAAATCACTTACGGTCACGAGCGATTCCCCGCCACTGTTACAGAGACGAATCCAAAAATATATCAAATCACGTTCCGTCCAAGGGGCAAAGGAACGTACAAAGTGTGGCTAGTGTACAGTGGTTTGGTAGTAAAAGGTAACTCTGTCATGATTCTAAAATATATTAACCTTCATGTTTGTTAATGATACGTGTTGACAGTGATGATGTCGAAAGCTGTCCAAACGAAAGGGCATCTACCGCTCATTCTCTTTAGAAAAAAGCTCAATTTATTGATTTATGTAAATTAGAGAAGGGTTTATATTATGAATTAGTATGTAATTCATTGTTTACAGGTTCGCCGTTCATCATTGAAGTGGATGAACTAACAGCTCCGAAAGCTGAAGGTGATGGGTTAAGAAAGGGGGTTGTGGGCCAACCCGCTAAATTTAAGATTGACTCCAGAGGGTTTCCGGGTGATCTGCATATCGACATACAAGGTTCATAAGTCTTATTTTAGGTTATTTTCTCACTCTGTGATGTAAATGAATGTAATTTATTTAACATGAACATTTGAAATTAACAAAACTAACATTTTAGGTCCGCACTATCCTATTAACTTCACACGAATACCTGACAAAGACGGCACATTTAATGTAACGTACACCCCCGAGGAAACAGGGCCTCATAAAATTCGTATCAATATCGATGGTCGACCAATAGAAAGTAAGTAATTTGTTGCGGGGCGGGAAAAAACAAACTTTCATATATGTTTAGAAAAAAGTCAAATATTAACGATAATGGTTATACATTCAATCTTTTTATGCAGAGAGCCCTTTTACAGTAAAAGTCGTAGACCCAAATAAAATTCGTATATCCGGGGGATGGCGCCCTTTACTAGATGACAATGAACGGATTCCATTGGTCGTAGGAAAGGAGAAGCAGATTCCATTCGATGCCTCGGATGCTGGACCTGGTGAACTTACTGCAGACGTTCGTGGGCCAACAACAAAGATTCCAACAGCCGTAGAGATACGACCCGGGGGTCGACACACGCTGGTGTTTACACCCGAAGAAGAAGGTTACCATAGTTACTAACTGCTATTCTTATGTCTGTACATTGAAGATAAAAGTCTATCAAGTACATGTACATGTATTTTACCTTAAGATTCTTTTTAATATTATTGGTGCTTTTTGGATTTATTGTTCAAACGAGATCTATATACTTGTAGAAATTTTGGGTGTACATTTCAATTTGTGATATTTTTCTGAAGATTGTGGTTAAAGCAACGTTATCCATAGGATCTTGAAAAAAGTACTAAATTTGTAATCAATCTAAGCATCCTGAACATTTCAATAGGTTAAAATAAATAGATCGAATACTTTATTTATATGTATTTTCCCCACTTTAAAAGTATTTTTAAAAAGTGATTTCTGTTCATCACAACTTTGTTATCTTCGAGCACTTTTCATGGAATAAATTTAAGGTATCCTAGTGTATTGAAAATTAAAAAAAATAACTAAGTGTTAATTAACACCTTTATACAATACAATTTTCTTGATGTCCAAAACATTATCCTTTAGCTGTAATGTAAAAAGACTTGTTTGGGTTTCAGGTGATCACTATATTAATGTAAAGTGGGATGATTTTCCACTACCCAACACTCCGTACCTAGGATACGCCACCAAGCCACCACCGGACAATGGCGGATTATTTAGACCTGTAATTAACCTTAACCTTAACACTGGATCGCCAAGGTATCTGTCCCTTATATAGTTGCTAAAATTGAAACGTCTAAATTTGAGTGATAAGCATCTACATATATACTGGAAACGAAAGCAAAAATGAGAACAATATGCGGGAACTATTATGATTCACAGGTCTATCTCATCAGACGAGCAGCCCAGAGTCCAGCCAACACAACTTCATAGCCCACTTCATAGCCCTGTTAACATCCTCTTTGAGCTTCCTAAGGTAGCTGTTACGAATTCAAACACATATCCAGTGCCCGCTCAAGACTACCCTGATAATGCGACATCTCGAACCACATCACCAAGGTCCATAAATGTCATTCGTAGACCCTCTGACACTGGTTATCCCAAAACAAGGGTTTCCAAGATGTACCTTCCACAAAGAGCAGGTATTTTTTCATTCTTTCTAGTGCACCTTGCATGTAGTATTTAAACAATTTCGACGACAATTTTAGGATGATGGACAGGCAATGAGATGAATTTGATCGCAGAAGACCCTCTATGCATATGCATCTATCAAATTGAGAGTGAAAATTATCCAATTTTGGAGTGTAAAACGAAACACCTGAAATGGCGGAAAATTCTGTTTTTCCTGGACTTAAAAACCTTTCATCGACTTATGAATTTCATTATTTGAATTCAATATTTTTGTTTCTCTACAAATTTTTAATAGAGAGTATGTATTCTTCGACAACCGGGAATTCCGACCTTCCCGTGAGAGTTAACGTTGTGCGCAGGTCCAACACTACAAGCCAAGGATCGAGTCAGCCCTCCACTAGGAGATCCTCTGTTAAGGCATACCCTGCTCCTACAGCCCCTACTAAAGACCCCTCCAAGGTTGTGCTGAGCGGGAAAGGGCTCAAACATGCTCATCTCGACAAACCAGCTGTGTTCAGTATAGACGGCCGAAACGCTGGAGAAGGTTAAAGTATTTTCTGTTGTTTGCTACACATTTTAAACAGTCTAAGATTACGCTGACTATATTTTCGATATTTTTTTTACAAAATATACCCACTTACCAATGTCACGCAGCATTTACAAAGCAAGGTTTTCCTTATCTGGAATTAATTTAATGTCTGTTGTTTATGCCATTGATTCGCGTAATTAATAACATACTTAATATCCTCTTTACTGCATTAAGCTAATTTCCATTAAAACAAAACGTTTCCCTTATATATATATATACGAGGGGTTATCAAAAAGTTCGTGGACTGATGCGATAAAATTAATACTATGTAGTCGTTGATTACAAAATTTATAGGGAACATAAAACAACAAAATTTGAAGAAGTGTTGAAAATTTCAGCTTGATATGTTGATTATTTGCCAAATTATCATTAAATAAAAAGGGAATTATATGATCACCCGGCGCTGTCGCCGTTTAGTTTCATGACGTCCGACAACGTCATTAATTCTCAATGCACGCTCCTTCTGCCTCAATACACTTATCTTGATGAGATTCTCTGGAGTAAAGTAAAGACCTAAATCCGTCAAGTTTATATGAATTTACAATGTCATGAACTCCTGATTTCAATGCATTAATATTGTAATTATTAAATCAATACATAGGAAAAGATCCTCTCTTGATTTTGCCACATAATTTTTCTTGTCGGCGTTCAATGTCAACCAATGATCAACGTCACTTTTCGATGTGACTGACTTTGGACACCCTGGCTACAAATCGATATTAACCGTGTGTTTCTTTTCTTGCTGAATCTCTTTTGGTATTTAAAAACAAGTATTTTCGATGAATTTTATTTTTCTGTAACCTGTTAAACATTTTCTAAGGCTATGCCAGGTTTTCCAGGGGCTGAAACCTTATAGAATGTTGTAAAATGATACCCTACCCCATTTCGACGTTATTTTTAACCCCTTTTTTGTTTGGACATTCAAAATAAAATTTACGATAAAATTTCATTGAATGTACAGAATGAAGTAAAACTTGCAACTTTTACGAAAAAATTGTGTCATATCACTTGAGTGAAATAATTGGATTTTCGGATGCCAAATGCTCATGTAAGATAGAGTTTTTCTAAGTTACACTCAGGTGTAAAATACGTTCTTTTCGAGGTTGCGCCGCCTGAACATACCATTGCTTACAAAAACATTTACGATTCACTAAAAAAATAAAACTTATGATTTATAGTTTATTTTACAGTTAGAAAAGATGATGCTTATTAATTGTTTAAAAATTCATTGATGTACATATAGCGGTTTTATTTTTATGGCGCTAGTCCACGAACTTTTTGATAACCCCTCGTATATATATATATATATATCTATATCTATATCTATATATATATATATCTATATATATATATATATAATTTAAACAAACGGTCCTTTTGAAAAGTAACTAAATAAATTTATTTTATTCAGTTACTTCGTGTTTCACTTTATAGTAAACTTGACATATGCGTGAATAATTTAGGGGAACCGGAAGTCAGAGTAACAGGCGTCAATAGAGAGATTCCGGTTAAGATAGAGCATACAGGTCCACTCCAGTATAGATGTACCTACACACCGACGGATCCTGGCGCTTACCTGTTAGATATTACCTGGAATAAACGGCCTCTGAAATGTTGTCCCTTCAAAATCAACGTCAACCAGCCGGTGTATCCACACAAGGTGAACGTCAGCGGCCATCCGCTCAAAAGCGGCGTCGTTGGGCGCGATATTCAGTTACATATCGATCCCCGAAATGCAGGAATAGGTAATCAGATTTTGCTTTTGTTCGTGAATTGCAATCTTGAAGAACCATACATGTAATTTTTTAAAATTTTATTTCATTTTATTACAAGATATATGCACAATTTGAGAACAAATTGATTTTTAAAAGCGTATTTCCTTATCGTTTAAAGGGGATATAACGGTTAAGTGCGTTGGACCTCAAATGTCGGAGGTACCTGTAACATTGGTTGACAACTATGATGGAACGCATAGTGTTAAACTCAGACCAGCTCAACCAGGGCGCCATATTCTGCATATTATGTATGGAAATGAACATGTCCATGGTAAACATCTAAGCAGCATCAATTAAATTACCCCAATGTGTTTTTTTTTTGTTTTGTCTTGTTCATAGTACAAGTAGTTTAAAACACTTTGAAAGAAAAGACGGTAGTAAAATTTAGACTTTATTCTTTATTGCAGGAAGTCCGTATGCAATTGACATAAAAACAGCACGGAAGCAGCAGTACCCAGTGAGAGTGTATGGTCCCGGGGTAAATGATGGAATTCTCCCAGAGTTTGAGAGCCATTTTATGGTGGATGCACAAGGGGCCGGAGCGGGAGAACTCAAAGTCGTCATCATGGGCCCAAAAGGTATATGTAGTGAGCCTACTGTTAAAACCATTCTTTTGTATTGTCCAGTGTAAAGCTTAAGGAATATGAGATTGGTTTTTAAAATACTGTAGGTATTTGGAATGACGGGAAAGGTATTTGGAATGACGAGAAAAAAACTCCCAAAATTTATTAAGTGTTATATTTCTAGGAAATCTTTTTTTAAATAGGTGCCTTTAATGTGGAACTAAGCCGTACTAGCCAGAAGGACAAACTGGTTCATTGCCGCTACAGTCCAGTAGAACCAGGTCTTTACACCATTAACGTTCTATGGTCTAACGAGCATGTAGAAGGAAGTCCATTTAAGGTTAATCTCGCAACAAGTCAACTGCAGCTAGAGCGCATGCTCATGGAAAGAAGAGCTTCTCTGCCTCGATCTTTATTGTCCAGTAAAGAGGCTCAAGGAGAACCGGAAAATCAGAACATTCTGTATTGAATAGGATTTCTATTGGGACTCTTTATGTCTGACATTTTCGTTTTATTTCCACTTATAAGATTTTTTATCATGTATAAATTTTGAATCCATAAAGGGAAAAAGAAAGATTTAAAAAGCAAAGGGTATGAAAACATTAGTTTATCGTAACATTTTCTTTGAGGCTCGTATTTCCTTTTCCAGCCATTAAGTAAAACAAAGGCGTCCTACAGAAAGCACATCGTTACATAGCTTAATGTAAACAAATTATTCATATATAAGTAATGATAATCAAACACTGTCATTTATTTGAAGAATTTTATTGCTGTTTGAATTAAGTAACGGACATCCTAAGGTGAATATTGACATGTAGTTATCCTTATTTACGTATCCTCTAAAAGTCACCGACAAGTGAAATGAAAAATTATAGGATAAATCAAAATGCTTCAAAGATTAATTATCAGCAATAATCAATGCATTGGATGACGATACATTAATGTCTTTTTAAATTTGATCATGAGCTGCTGAAAATTATGTTGCAGAATTGGATACTCTGTTGTAGAATCATGACGCTTTTATCATGTCACAGGAATTTAAATTTTTAAAGGGCACTTTTTTAAAAGTAAAAAGTAACTCTTTATTTTGATATTTTAAAAAATAAATATGCAAACAGAAAAAATAGTATTTTTATTAATAATTTTCAAAACACATAGATAAGAGGAATAAAGTTTGACTCCTTTCAACTTTCCACATTTATTAAAATATTATATATATGCATCTTGTATGTCTAAGGTTCTGAACATATTTTACTCTCTTAATTTTAATAGGTAAATAATATAATTACATATATTTTATTGATAATTTTTAGTTTTCTAGTAATTTCTTAAATGACTAATTTCCTCAAAATGTGCTCTATCAAGATTCTAGGTTAAGTATATCAAATATATGAATCGGTTGAAAAACTACCGTTAGAATATGTACATTTTTGAAGTATCCATAGAGATCTCGTTTGATTATTGTGGTTATTTTCCTTTACAAAATGTAACTTTTTAAATATATGTACATTAATGTTATTGCATAAACAATACTTGTTATATATCCTTTAAAAAATTGAATATTTTTATTAATCATAATAAACATACTCTGTTTTCAAATTCAGAATAAAATGTTTTCCAAACAAATCCAGAGGGACACACTAAAGAGGAACATGTGATACTTTCTAACGTTAACCTGAGTCACTATAGCCTGCTGCTTTTCATCAGTAGATTTTTTTGATATACATGTATTCCTGTGCAAAACTTTGATTGCCCAAAGAGGGGGAGGGGGGAGGGGGGTACTTGAACAAGCTTGAATCGACACTACCTGAGAACACTTCCTTATTAATATAACAATCCTAAGCTTTGCTGTTCTTGTGATGAAGACTTTTTTAAAAAAAAAAAAAAATCCTGTATATTTCTATGCAAAACTTTGACCGCTCATTGTGGCCTTGCTCTACCCTGAGGTGTCATGATTTGAACAAACTTAAAATTCACTACCCGAGGATGCCTCAATATGAATAAGACTAATTTTGGTTTTGCTGTGCTTTAAAAAATTAAATCGTGTATATATTCCATATAAACTTTTCTTTGTCTGCAGTGGCCCTACCCTAAAAGGCTATCCCTGGAGGTCATGATTTGAATATAAAACTTGAATTTACACTATCTATCAAAGCTTCCACATAAATTTCATATCTTCTGATCAAGTGATTGTTAACAAGAAGATTTTTAAAAAGACACAATGAAATTTTTCCTTATTCTTAATTATCTCTCCTTCTAAAAGGACATGTCAGGACTACAGACAGGGACAAACTAAATGGAAAAGATCACTTGTTTTAAGTGAGTTAAAAAAAGGTATATACTTGAAAGAGAATAAATATAACGATATACATATATTGTTGAATAGTTTAGAGAAAACATCATCCGAGGGCATACGGATCTATTGAACAGTTAGATCGTTTTTTCCAAGTAAATGCTTTCTTGCTTTCGTCACTCCGATGTTCAGTATATGATCGCAAATGATGATAATTTTTTTAGCTCTACTGGTCAGAGACCAGAAGAGCTTATGCGATAGTAAGGTGTCCGTCGTCCGTCCGTCTGTCTGTCTGTCTCTCTAGCAGTCTGTCCGTCTGTAAACAATTTTTCAAAATGCTACTCCTCCTACAGTTTTAGTCTGATTTCAATATAACTTGGCACACAAGTAGTCTACACTAAGATACATAATTCTGTATATCGGTGTTAGATTCCGATGAACGTTGTTGCCATGGTTACTAAAAATAGAGATTTCTGGGAAGTACTTTCAAAATGCTACTCCTCCTACAGTTTTTTTCTGATTTTAATATAACTTAAGACACAACTAGACTACACTAAGATGCATAATTCCGTTTAACGGTTTCTGATTTCAATGAACGGTGTTGCCATGGTAACTAAAAATAGAAATTTCTGAAAAAAACTTTCAAAATGCTACTCCTCCTACAGTTTTGATCTGATTTCAATATAATTTGGCACACTAGTAGACTACACTAAGATACATAATTCTGTGTATCAATTTTTGATTTCGATGAACGGTGTTTCCATGGTTACTAAAATAGACATTTCTGTGAAATACTTTCAAAACCCTACTACTCCTACAGTTTTGATCTGATTTCAGTATAACTTGGCACACAAGTATAGAAGACAGTAAGATACATAATTCTGTTTATCAATTTTTGATTTCGATGAACGGTGTTGCCTTGGTTACTAAAAATAGAAATTTCCTTGAAATACTTTCAAAATGTTACTCCTCCTACAGTTTTGATCTGATTTCAGTATAACTTGGCACACAAGTAGACTACACTAAGATACATAATTGTCTTTATTTATTTATTTTTTTTTTTTTTGATTTTGTTGACTGATGTTGCCATGGTTACTAAAATCAAAATTTCTGTAAAATTCTTTTAAAAGGCTATTCCTCCTACAGTTTTGATGATTGCAATAAATATTGCCACAAAAAGAGACTAAACCAAGGATCATTATGCTATTTATTGCTGTTGCAAAGTTTCAAGTCCAAGTGCTACTTTAATCTTCCTTTGTTATAAGTACAAACCAGTAGAGCTACAGTCTCATCAGAGACTTCTGTTTTTAGCATGCAACATTCCCCTTATTGCTAGACTAAGTGTTCTGTCTTACTTCTGTATAGAACTTTTTTTTCATTCGAATACACAAATTCAATTTAAAATAATAGCCTCAAAATGATCATGTATGAAGACATTAAATTTATACTTCTGCACAAGACTAGTGTCCAAGTATCTTATTTGGTACTTCACCCTTTAAACGTGCAAAATACTGGGAGTCAAACACGCATATGAATGTTTAGCATGATACAGATATAGAATCTTTTACTTGAAAATATGCGGAATTTATGTTCCGTTTATACAAACTTCGTTTGAATCGGGTGTTTGAGCAAATTTTTATATACATCTCAGTTTATACTAGGACCAAAATTTAGTTTTGAGTATAACTTTTCTTACATTAATTGGAACATTGTTTTTAATCTTAAAATTTAAAAAAATTAGAAAACTATTTATGCATGCAGTTTTTAACAGAATCATGTGTTTAGCAAGGTTTTACAATTAACATAAATTTTGGTCTTAGTCCTATTGTAAAACGGACCACTGTCTCTAATATTTTCTGGGTGTCTTAGATCTTTTCCATTCAATGACAAAGGTTTCGAAACATCCTTATGTTAGGGGATAGTATGAAATAAAGATAGGGCATAGATACTGATGCCCCATCAACAGGGAGACGACAAAACAATCAGAAGGTAGATAATTAAAGGGAGTGGCAGAATGAAGGCGAGAAGAGAGGGAGAAGGTGCAAGATTTGCATTTAACCTTTGCGTTAAATAAATGTGAGGAAAGGATTTGCCATATTGATTCATCCAAGTAAAAGATGCATGGCTGTATGTCCATAAAGAATAATTTTGCTCGACTTTTTTGTGAACTTCCCTGTGTTTACATGGTAACTGTACATTCATGTATTTCAATTTTTTCATCTGATAACACCCACCCACCCCCGGATCCTGTGTGTTTTGCTTAAACTTTTGAATCCCGTTCCCTTGACTTTTTACAAACGACCTTGAAACTTACAGTTTTTAGCCCCTTAGCTTGTCATACGTAACCTAGTATTTGTCATGTTAGAACGAGAAGCGAGGACGACGGAGAATGATGTGATTCCTGTACACGTACGTGATCCCAAAACTTTGGGGAAGTGTCGAATTGAGATTGAAATACATGTCTAACTAAAATCTTAATTAACTTGGCAAACAAAAATATAAGCTTTAAATGTAGTTCTAAGCTACATTTATAACCAATTAATTGTGCTGTGTTAAATATCATATTGCTTTGGTCGGTAAAGTCCTTCAAACCCTCCAGCGTGTACACTGTGCATGCACAGTTATTAATAAATTGAAAGTTACTGTTACACATGTGTTAACCGAACAACGACAAGGCTTAACACGTTTCAAAGTATTTGACAATTCATCGATGTCAAAAAATTTTATTACCGACTCACATCTACTTCTTATTCTGAAATATATACTTAGACCATGGACAGACTTGCACCATGAAGATGATTGAGGTCTCATTGCCTGTCGTAAGTGTAATACCTGTACGACATCAAAAATAGGTATAGTCTACAGTGAAAACCATTCAATATGAATTAGAAAAAAATTCTTTAAGCAGCTATAGCTTATTCAGGTACTGGCTTAAGGTACAACACGTTGAAAGCATTCAAAAGTAGTTCGCCAGTAAAGTACTCCAAACTAATATACCAATTATTTCTTTTTACTGCGTTGATGAGATGTCCTATTCGGTATCTCGAATACCAAGTATATGAAGTCCCAACCGCTTTTTTAAAAGTATTTTACCCTCGATATATCTCGAATCATCGGATATCTCGTTTTTCTTGGTCCCATCGAGTTCGAGATAACGAGGTGCGACTGACATTCCGAACGCGGGCATTCAATATCGAACGCCCCGTTGTAACAAAAAAAAAGTCGATTGGTCAACCGCGCTGAACGGCAGTATTTTTGATGAGTAGTGGCAGCTAGGTAAGACGTGTCTATTTTCACACAAAATTGAAATTATCGATTAATATTTATTACCTATAAGCCTCAATAAATACCTCAATTAGCTGATCATAACGCTTTGTAGGTTTATTGGAATGATGTGATATTGAACACTTCCAGGACAGACGCTGATAATGCACAGTTTCAATTTAATTACCGATACTGAAAAATTCTCAGTATCAATTTTGAGTTATTCAATTTAAACATTTAATTTAAATCAATTGGAAAATGTTTTAGTTATATAATAAGAGTTATTGAACTTATGTTGGTGAATATTGACACTCGTTTGCTCTACATACGTATACATGTATGCATTCGCAAGCAGCCAACTCGTGCCAATATTCACCAATATACATGTAAGTTCAATAGCCCTCATGCGCGGATCAAGAGAGGTGGGGGTCAAACCCCCCCCCCCCCCCGGGATTTGGAGAGTTATTAAAAGTATATTCTGAAGCAAATTAAAAATGACTTTGGATCCCCTAGAAAACATGGACCCCACTATCACCACCACG
This sequence comes from Saccostrea echinata, assembly GCF_033153115.1. NCBI lineage: Eukaryota > Metazoa > Mollusca > Bivalvia > Ostreida > Ostreidae > Saccostrea > Saccostrea echinata. The sequence goes on along the minus strand of NW_026889796.1, from coordinate 2,898,603 downwards.
AAATAGATGTTTTTCACCTTTGGGCAATGGATTTTACGGGTTTTTTTTTGTTTTTTGTTTTTTATTTTTTGCTTGTCAAGAAATTTTTGGGTTGGAATTTTTTTTGACTGGGGTGGACCCCCCCCCCCCCGAAAAAATTCCTGCATTTTGCCTGAGCCCTATAATATTAGACTAAGTATGAATATAGTGAAACACAAAACTACATACATATATGGACGCGTTCCACAGGTTCATGTTCCTTTTATTTTAATACAACACGACAAGATACTTTTATGTGTATTGCAAAACATCAATCTGTAGCTTGTCCCTCCCCCTTCACATGTTACTTGAGCCTATGATTAACAAACAAGATGTCTAAGGTTTGATTTTTGTTTGTTCCTATTACATTTGAAGGTTTTTTATTTCCAAACATCCACACCTACATGCACTTTTTCATTATAGTTTGTAAACAGTATATTTCCATTACCCTTTTTTCAATCACTGTCCAAAAAATCTCTGTAATCCTTGTCTAAAGCGGATATTGTCTCTCTCCTGCATATTATTTCCCCTGAGTCTTCTCACATCCCCTCGCATTCTGTTTGTAAATCTAGGAAGTTGTCCGAGGAACCATCGTCTGGATAATGGTAATGGGCTAGGCGAAGGAACTGGGCTAGGGAAAACCACGGGACGACGCATGCGTAAATCGCGTAGTCTTGGTACTGGTGTGATGACATCACGAAATAGGCGGAACCTCCTCTCTGGCAGAGGAGTGGTGATTGGTAGTGGACGTTGATCACGTGAGGGAGAGACAGCAGAGAATGAACCCGAAGTTTGTAGTCTTTGGATTTCATAGTAAACTTCAGAAATATAAGTAAATCCACTCGGTTTTAGAAGAACATTCACTGTTCCACCATTTGGATTTCTGTTTTGGAAGCAAACATTATTTCCGTCTCTTATAGCTGTACAATAAACATAGAGAAATATTGTAATATATCATGCAAAAATGTCATTGAGAAAAAATTCATAATGCTTAAAAGTAATGATCGCACTGCTCTCAAATGAAGAGTTTAAAAGAACCGAATGAGGGAAGGATTGTGATATTGATAAACTTTACAACTTAAAGACTTGATTAAGTTTCTATCGCATAGCTAATTGTCTAGAAAACTTCTTACTGCATACGGTACGTTCAGGGAATTCTATGAAATATACAATATACTTACAGTAACGTCTTCTTTACTTATGTTTTGCAACAATAACAATATATCAATTGTAAAAATCTATATTTTTAGATATAATAATCTTTCTGTCACTATTAACTAGGCCAGCGATTTGACTTCTGAAAATCGAACCACTGCAAGTTCATTTCTCTTCCAAACTTAATAGTTATATTTATTTAAAAACAGCCTTATATTGCCGTTGTAGATGATTGTACTTTTGCATTCCCATAGAAAACTTTAATAGCAATGCTATTACATGTGCCAAAATCAAAACTAAAAAATGCGTGCTTGTCTGTAACAATCCTTTTCTTATCTGCACTTCCGAGAATAAATATTAATTTACCAAAAGATTTTTTGAAAGTACAAATTTGACAGATTTTCATAAATTAGCGTAAATTGTTCTCGGAGAGGATATATTTATTGTACCAGATGTGACCTTTGGCACCCCTTACTTGCACGGGGCTAGGCTTGAGGCGAAACAACATTGCACTTCTCCTTTGCGTCACATCTGACAAACAATAAATATTCAGAGTTGTGAAAAGAAGTGTTTCCATGCGGACAGACTGAACGATTTGCCGTTGTTCTCTTTTTGTAGTTGTTTTATACTTGTATTTCAGCTATGCAGCAAGTAACCTTATTTCTACATGTATGACTTATCATTATTAAGCAATTTAAAAAAAAAATTAGACCCAATTTATCTCTTAGTACCTTAGATTTGTATATACCAATCATTCATTCCCTTAATTGAACACATGACCCAACTCAAAATCTAGATAGTCACAACGTACATGTAATAGCTAAATAAAGATTCACATGTATCTTACGTTGGATTTGTTGCCTAGATGCATCCCAGGCTCGGAGAACCTCATAACGTTTTAATTCCACCAAGCAAATCTGGTAGGGATAATCTCGCCAGAACGAGAGTTGAAGCTCACTACGTGAATACATGACTGAGACTTTCCCGAGATCACACGTTGGATTGACGCTGACGTACGAAGACTGTGATCTTGTCTTCATTCTGCAATTTTTTTTGTAAAAGACAGTTTAAAGTTGATAACTTATAAATTTTCATTTTATTAACGCTGAAATTATCCTTGATATAAATCTGTGCAAATATTCTGAAATAAAACCCAAAATTTGAATTGACGAAAGGTATCATTGTGAAAAATAAAACAAAACTGACAGACGGTTTTGATTCATTTGTTTCTTAATACAGACGTACGTCAGACTTTTGATGTTTTCATGTGTATCCTTGAACGTATTTTTTTTCATCAAAGAAACCAAAAATGAATATATTCACATTGTGCATATTATTCTGGGGCTTAAAAATTAATTTATTTTTTTCTGTATTGATTGATGAGGAGGATTAATCAGATAATTCAATATTTTAACAACAAGTGCATTGTATGAATCTCTTTTGAGTCAACGTAATTAGCCTGTTTAAAGCGATCAATCTCAAAATGTATACAGACTTACTAAAGTCTTTTCATCTTTTTTTTATGTTTCCTTCATACAATTCATCATCAATTATGCACACTCCTTAAATTAGGGAAGGCTAAAGCTAATTAGGTTCAAATGTCTGTAAGTCTTTAAGATTAAAGTCTGTAAATGCATTCAATTAAATTCATTGAATATTCTTTTTTTAAAAAAAATTCTTTACTAATTAAAAAAGGAATTATGGTCATAATTAAGGTGTAATGAAAATCAGATTGACTAATCCATGAGTTTTCCCTGGTCCTTTTTATAGTATTTTTTTAATTGATTTAATGCAGCAATATGTACTTAAGAAGCTATGAATGTACTTTTACTTTATGGTCAAACAGAGAAATACATTGAGTTCTTAGTCTATTCTTATTCTTTAATTTTGTTTAGCAGTAATAAATTACAATTTTTTTTTTACAAGATTTTAAATTAAACTGTAGTACATTGTTGTATATGATAAAGGACTATAGGCGTCCTAAAAGCTGGGTGTGGTCCCTCATTTTTGGCCTAAATAAATTAGCACAATACACCTTCAGTATAATACATGTATATAGTTTGTACTAAAAAAAAGCATATAAAGATGACACCTGAACAATCATATATTATTTTTAATGATTATTTTGATCAATATTATACACAAAGGAAGAAGATTGTTAATAAATTTCTATCAAATCTCGTCAAAATCTTAATACTTGTTGCTTAAAATACGGAATACGCAATATCTGTTTTCTAAAGGAAAAAAAAATCTATTAACAATCATTCATAAAATGAGAATTTTGAACTCTGACAAAAATTGTTACCTTCCAGTAAATTTCGTAGACACTTTACCTATTTCAGTATCCCCACCTTCGTGTACATAAAATAGGTTAAGATAACAAGCAGTGATCGATCTCAAAAAACCTACAAACTAGGGATATGTCAATTTTGTCAATAATTGATATTCGAATATTCAATGAAAGTATTCGAATATATTCGAATATTCGATAGAATTAATAAAATCTGGTTTATTTTAAATATGCATCATCCTACTCTCATGAAAGGTTTAGTGTAGGTATTCTTATATTGGAAGTAAAACTGTATGAAGACTTTTGTAGGTGTACAATAAGGAATTCCATTTGATGTTTTAATTAAAGTTTGAAATAAATAATTGATTTAAATGTAGAAAAATATAATTTTAACAAATGAAACATGTGCATTTATAGTAGGTCCAACTGAGGAACCAGTCATCTTACAAAAAGGCAAGATAGTCGTAACTGTATACTGTTCAGATTTCAATATGTGTAATAAATTACAATTATCTGCCTAATAAGAGATATGATTATAATCTTTGATTCAATGTTTTTAAAATATAATTATACAAATATTTCCATAGACAATTTTCCTAGGTAATTAACTTATTTCCCGATAATTAATATAAAATTCAGCTGCAGGATTATGTACAACCCAAGATAATCAAGTAATTTACACATTTATTCTGAAATTAAGCCCTTTATAATATTAATTAGACTGATTCTATCGGACATTCATTCAATGATCAAGATTAAGATAAGAAAGTAGTGAAAGAAATCAGGCGATCGAAACTGAATTAATCGCTAGTAAATTAAACAGGGATAATTCCAGCACTGTTCTAATCAAAATTTATTAATCACAGTACATGTACTTATTTTTGAAGTCTGAAAAACACCGGATATTCGAATCTTAAATTCATATTCGAATATCAACTCATCGAATGAATATTCGAATGTTCGAATATTCGTTGACATCCCTACAAAGTACAAACAAAACAAATCTACAAACATGGCACAAAACACGGACCCATGGTAATTGCACAGGTACAGGATCAGGTGCCTAGGAGGAGTAAGCATCCCCTGTCGACCAGTCACACCGCAGATAGACCTATATATTGATCAGACAAACGGAGTAATCCATAGTCCAAATTAGTATAAAACAAAGGCCTAACAATTGATAAGAAATATCTCAGTCAAAATACGATCCATTGATAGGTTTTAATTGCTACATGTACATGTAATAAGGTCATTATTACGACTGTAGAATTTACGAAAGGCTAACTTTAAACAAGATCGTTGAAATCTGTAACATCAATTTATTTGTCATTAGCCTGTCCCAATTTCAAAATTTATCGTACTCAGATCATGCTCTTGAGTATCGAATAAGATGGGAGACAAAAACACCATATGCAGATGCTAGATAATGGAAAAGCTGAAGTGATCTCGTTTGTCATACAGTTCAGTTGCTAATTGGCCCTTACATCTTGAGAAATACATCCCCATGACTGTTAATCCTTAGAAAAGCACTTTGTTCCAATCACAAGAGGTATCTAGAAGAGGGACTAGTAGAGCCCTTCTACATGTTCATCTATACTGTACTATTTTTCGAGAACAACATAATACCACTTATGGAATGTGGAATGTTTTGTTTGGCAGAAATCGTTCATGATGATCCAGAAATGTTCAAAATTCAGTGAAGATGAATTAATCTATCCATTTCATAATTATTTCAATGTCGGGCAAACTAATGCTTCTTTAAAGATTGCAAAATTTTTATACATTTCTCGAGATCAAGTCATTTATCTATAAAGGGTTGCATTCCTTTTGTCAGCGTTTTTGAAAAAAAAAAGTTTTATATTTCCCTGTTCATCGTGCTTTTCCAACTAAGTCCAGACTATTTGCGCAGTAAGATTTTCTTGTTCTCGGAATGAGTTTTATTTGAACTTTGAATGGTTCTTAAAATTGAAATCTTGAACACTTGTCTAGTTTGAAATATACAAGCTAAGTTTTATATCGCGACAACAAGGAAACAATGACATCTATCTAAATTTCTTTGATGCTTCATCGGAACATTTTCAGATTTTACATACAATCCCGGACCAAAACAACAAACATTTCTTAACCTTGCACCTGTGATAGCACTTTACCAAAGCTTAGTATGACATCAGGTGCTTTACGCACGTGTATCGTCAGTTAAATTACCAGTCCCATTATTAGTGGACCTCTTTTCGTATTCGTATGAAGTAGAATTTATTTTTAAAAATTTTACATGAAAAGATGAAGTCTCTTGCCGAGGCCAACAATTCGACAATTAGATATATCGATGACGTCCCAACAATGAACAGTAGTTATTTTCATTCATACATTGATTCGATATAATTGAACTGGAAATGAAAAAATATATGAAGTCGGATACATCCGCTTCATATTTGGATATTTTACTAGAGAAATATATTGATAAAACTAACAACTTACGATAACTTTATTGATAAACGTGATGACTTCAACTTTTCTATCGCCAAATTCCCTTATTTATGTAGCAATAAACCATTATCACTTCATATGGGGGTTTTTGACTCCCACTTTATTCGACACGAAAGAGCATGTATTTCATTCGATCATATCTAAAATAAGGCAAACTTCTGACAAATAAATTAATGATCCAAGAGTATCTACAATCTCGTATAAAGCCAATTTTTGTATGGTCAACACAATGAAATTGTTTGCAAATACGAACTGTTGTTTTAGGTCGAATGTTGACTGATGTCTTTCATACAAATTATAGGCCATTATTTACATACTGAATTGACTACGGATTTTATCATTTACCCTATCATGACAAAGGGCACAAGGCAGGTGTGTGACCGGTCGACAGGGATGCTTACTCTTCCATGGCACCCGGTCCTTCGGATGAAGCCGTATAAACTGAGGTCCCGTGTCGCAGTAGGGACTGGCACGAAAAAATCTAGATCCCTCTCTGCTCAAAAAGGCCGTAAGTGCTGTACGCGTGTACAGGCTCCGGGGCCATAAAACCGAGACGAGCTAACTTATGATCTTAGTCTCACTTCTACGAAAGGAATATATAGTGGAAAAGTGAGACAGAGATCAAAAGTGAGCTCGTCTCATTTTTATGGCCCTGGAGCCAGGTCTAAGTTTGTAGCCCTCAACCGGGAAGTGGTGAAGTCTCAATATGAAAATTCTTGAAGGGACGTCAAACAAGCAAACAGACAAATAAACTATTCCCACCTCTGATGTTTTCAGAGGTCCATGTGTGCTAGCTCTGCTCACAATTTTTATTGTTTCATTGAACTTTTGAGCACGGTAACTATTCGTTATCTTCACATTTCTTGTCACAATATAAAAATTAAAAGAATAATTTCTTGATTTTGACCAACATTTAAAATAATTTTTCATATATTTTCAACTTTGATAAAAACATTTAGCTGTAAACAAATTAATACTTTATGTTTAAACTGTGCAGACCTTTTGTTTTATTTTGAATTTGAAGTGTTCCTACATTAAACAGTACGCGCAATCTACGATTTATAACACACTGAAAAAGAAAGTTTACGTACTTATCATCTTGGTAAATACATGAAATTATTTTTAAGTCTCATTTGCTAAACTGCAGTCAGTTGATGTCTTCTAAAAATAAACAACAACAGGACAAGCACTGAGCATAAGAACTTACCCGGCAACTTTCTGTTTACATTGTTCCTGTGTCAGACGTTTCTTCATAGCTTTGAGCGGTGTAGCACAGTCTCCAATCATACAAAGCCCCAAGAGAATTGTTACAATTATTTTTTTCATGTTTAAGATAAACCAAAGATTCAATATGTATTAATTTCTCCTTGAATCATTTATCTCCTGGATTAGAAAACGAAAACTAATTAGAGTTTGGAAATTGTCACTATTTGTAGTTAAATCTTCGTCACTCTTGAATTATAATGAAATAGTGTCTTGTCAAGGTGCTAATTAATCACTGCATACAACGAATACTACACGGAAATCCCATTGACAAATGAAAGACAACAGCGGATGTACACAAAAGTTAGAACAATGTTTTTTGACAAGTCTTTTTTTTCATATTAAGTTTTGCCTCTGTCTTCCACTACGTGTAAAAATATTGGTAAATTGTGACCATATTGTTTAATTAGTGTACATAAAAGTTGACTGTCTTTTTATTAATATTTACATCTTTCCCTCATTTTGCCATGCTGATATAAATATAAAAATATTGATAAATTATGACCAAGTTGTTTGATTAGTGTTTACAGTATTTGATTATCTATTTTTTTTTTTTTTTAGACTGTTTACATACGTCTCTACCTCTTTTCTTAATTTTGGTATGATAGAAAAAGTATGAAAAAGTCGATAACTGTATACATGTGTTATGGCCATGTTGTTTAATTGGTGTGTATGTTAACATTTTACTGCCTAGATTGCATTTTTCTAAACATTTTTGCCTAAATTTTTAACTCTTTCAGTTATTTTGGTATGCTACTGTAGAATAAAAATACTGATAAATTATGTCCCTGTTGTTTAATTACTTTTATATAATATTTGCTTATCTATTTTTTTTTTTTTTTTTAGAAAAGAACATAATAATCATTTTTCATAAACAACATTTGTCGGTGCCGTTCAGTGATTTACTTTTATGTTTTCACATAAACTACAAAGGGGGATTTAAAAAGATATAGATTAGATTGATTGATTGTACATGTATGTTGTTTAATGTCCTTTTAGAGAATTTTTTCACTCATATAGAGATGTCACCATACACCCGTGAAGGGCTTCAATCTCAGACCTTTATTTGGGGACTCAGGGCCATTGAGCAGTGAGGGCATTTAGTTTATCGTGCCAACGACTACCGTGACACGGGGCCTAAGTTTTAAAGGTCTCATCTGAAAGAACCATGACTTTTACTTCAAAGTGTTGAGAGCTTGACCAAGGAACAGTTGCTACCTATTTTTTTTATCAACTTGGGCAAGTCGCTGCAAAGGCTTGAACCATGCAGCGACCTTCCGAGAGCTCTACCGACTAACCTACGGTGACGGTAAATACTTGTAGCAAGTCTGCCTTGACTCACCAGCAACCATATTACCATAGAAAAAAAATGCACTCTAACTTGCAATCTTAAGAGCGTCTACTCACACCAAATTGACAACTCAAATTCGGTTTTATGACAGATAAGAAATATTTCTTTGATACATTAGTTATTAATATGCTGCATTGGAATATTTACAAGGAAAAAAAAACCCGGCGAGTTGCAAAAATTATGATTGTGTGATGCATGTTTTGCTAAGGTTAAAAAATTATACTTGATCATTGTAAGATTGGCAGTCGTACTACAGCTTTTCTATTTAACCTTTTTGTATCTTTGATGATATGAGCTGAACACAGTTTTAGATCAATGTAGGATAAATGCATAAGTAATATATATTTTCTCTTACATCAATTATAAGAGCCGAAGACAACCTGATAAATTAATGTTGATCATAAAGGGACCCTTCAAAAAGTTGTCTTAAAATTTATTGACAATTAATGTATCCTTGTTTATTTTTAGCAGATTAAATTCACATGTTAAAGATTATCAAAATAGTAAGGGGTAGTCTTTAAAGATATACTATGAAAGACATTAGTAAACGAAAGGTTTAGCTAAAAGATTGAAGACATACAGTTGGAGATAATATCCAGATGACTTGTATGATATTATGATATATTATGACCTTTTTTGTATTCATATGAAGCAGAATTTGTCCAAAATCTTATACGTGAAACGAAGAAAACACTTGCTGTGGCCTTCAACTCGACATTTAGATATATCGACGACGTATTGTCAATTAACAATGGTTTACTTATTTCCGTTCTTATGTCGATACGATACATCCCGGTGAACTTGATATAAAAGATATCACAGAGTCTGACTCATCTGTTTCATATTTGGATATTTTACTTGAAAAAGACGTTAATGGTAATTTAAGGACCCTCTACACACCGATGAAAAATGTTTTTTGGACTTTAAAAAAATTATATAACGTAAAGAAGGATATTTTGAAATTAACTAATTCATATTTAATATAGGGAGCCTGCCTTTTTTATCCGGGAAAAATCTTCAAAGACAATGAAGTAGTGATTAAGAAAAATCGCTTTTCCTTACTCAGATGGAGAAAATACATGCAAATAATGTCTTCAACTAATCTATCTTGGTCTAATATAATGTTTAGAACACTTGAATTTATTTTAAATTATGTCATACAGTGCAGATTACAACTTATTCTATTTTATGTCAAGTGGGGGGTCAGTCTAACTACACAAAAGTACCCTGAAATTAGGGTGCAGTGTAGAGAGGGTCCTTAACAACCAAGCTTTATGATAAACCTGATGACTTTAACTTTTCAATCGTCAACTTCCCTTACTTATGCAGCAATATTCCTTCATCACCTGCATACGGGGTTTATATCTCTCAGTTGATTCGATACACAAGAGCATGCTCTACGTACATGTATGTACAATTTCTAAAACGAGGTAAATTATTGACAAACAAGTTGATGAAACAAGAATATCAGCAGTCTCGTTTAAAGTCATCATTTCGTAAGTTCTATGCTCGATACCATGACCTTGTCAGCAAATATAATTTATCATTGATCGAGTCAAATGCCGACTGACGTTTTTCGTACTTATTATTAGGCCATTATTTACACACTGAATTGTCGACGAATTTTTCCGTTATTTCCCGATCATGACAAGGAGCATTGCGGGCTGTGACCGGTCGGCAGGGGATGCTCACTCCTCCATGGCACCTGATCCCACCTCTGATGTTTTGGAGGTCCGTGTTTGCTCTGCTCCTTTTTTGTATCATTTAATGGACTTTGAGCTTGAATACTGTTCGTAATCTCCATATATTTCATCGGAAGGGAGCGTTTATACAATTTTGAAAGAAAATTTAGGACTTGTGAACGATGAATACACCATTCGCTGATAGAGGAACAAAAAGAACATGTTTAGAATGATGAAAGAAACTTTCCAAGGAATTCAAGGGTTGCACTAGGAGGACGTTTTCTAATTTGATTAACCGTATTGGTAGCTCAATCGGTAGAGCGATCGCTCCGTGATCGAATGTTCGTGGGTCCAAACGCTGGCCGCCATTGACCTAAGTCGATAAATTAGGTAACAATTGTTCCTTTGCGAAGCGCTTGGCCCTTTGAAGTGAAAGTTGCAGAAAGTTGCAGGTCTTTCGGATGAGACCTTAAAAATCGATGTCCCGTGTCACGGTAGAGTTGGCATGATAAAAAACCCTCACTACTTAATGGCCTTGAGTGTCGAGTATAGATCTATATAGCCCTTCACCAATATATGGCGATGTCTCTAAATGACTGAAAAGTTCTCCATAAAACAACATACAATACATACAATTTATTTTGTTGACAGGAGGTGAGACATCCCTTACAAAACATTATTATAGTTTACTATAGTTGATACTTTGATTCTTTGACTCACTATAAAACTCTCTCTAGAACTTTTTTTGGAGTGATAGAACTGTTATATTTGTAAACTTAAATTTCAATAATGTAAATTTTTGAAAAAGTTTGTGAATACATATGAAAAATATTTCCTTTCAATATAAAAAAAAATCCAATTGAGGGGCAAAATATTAGTAAAACGATTTGACATTCGTAGTAAAAATCCTTTGATTTACTATTAATAGAAAAATCTTTGATTTACTAAAGTAAAACTTTACGTTATTGTTGATTGTGAATATTGAACAGAAATATCGAATCGAAGTTCATTTGGTGATTGCATGCTAACTCATATCTATAGCAACACGTTTTCTATTCATTTTTTATGATTATTTCTTTCGTACTGTCCTTTACAAAAATTTTGATATTTCTTATATAAAATTTGTACATGAAGTCATGTTGCAGATTTTATTTGATAAAATGAATTTTGTCAGAAAGGACAGAACACTCATATTACATGTTTATCGAATTAATTTGACATTCTTAGTAAATTACTTTGATTTACTATTTATAGTGAAATCTTTGATTTACTACAGTAAAAACTTTGATACTTTAGTTGATTCTTGTTATTTTTTAGGGATTGGTCTACATGTCTGAACCACAAAGAAGGTGAGACAATAAACAATGGAAAAGCAAAACACTGAAACGTCTAGTAAAGACTTTCCTCACATAAAAGTGTTGTATACAGTATTTTATTTCTTGTGGTGAATGCCACACACATTTGCAGCTCGGAACACTTATAAGAATGTGGTTTTATGGAGAATTTAAAAGAATTACAAAATAAAACGACTAAAGAGGCATAAGCGACTTAAGAGGCATATACTTATTAAATAAAAATGTTCCAGCTCATAATAATGTGGTATGTAACATAACTTTTGAAGAAGCTCGTAATCATGAAGGGTGTTAGACGCTATAAATGTGTTAATATTGTCAGGTAAAAAGTAACCAAAATGATCAAGGTAAAAAAGCGAATAAAAATATGGGTTGCAAGTCAAAGCATTAAGGGGATGAAGGACACATGGTCACACGACTGTTTAACTAAGCCATAGTCTCCGTTTATATAAGTGCAAAACATATAACGTATCAATTCTTGTATAATTTTTTGACATTTTTAACTTTATTACCATCTTATATAAAAAAATAAAAAAGTTTTAACATTCTTGTAAACATTAACAAATTATGAAAAAGATTGATCCACTCCTCTGTTTCCCTAAACCGCGTGTCCAACAAGTCGGTAACGTCATACACGATCTGTTAGTACAGCAAAATCATAACTCGGGGAACACAGGGGCGGTATTATTATGTAAAACAGGTCGTAATCAGTATATGATGAACTATTTTGAGAAATGGAGAACACAAAAATTATTTTTGCATGGCTGATGACGGAAATCATATGTAGGTATATCTTATTTCGCTTATTTAGCTTACGTGTGACGTCATAGTAGGTTTTTCCCGTACTCGAGAAATGTAACATGACACGATTTTGTCATGCTTATATCCTCTTTAACGATGTCCTGTGAAATAATGAGGTCAGCTTCATCGTTCGAAATTTTTATAGTTAATCAATAATTTGAAGGATTTGCATTTCAACGTAAATTAAAAGATATTGAATGATAGAATTTTTTGTAAATTACGTTTTTATTGTTTAAGTTGTCTTAAAAAGAGCGTAATTTTCCCTATCCAGATGCAGTGTTATAGACAAAACTTGCTTTTTCGAATCGAATTTTAAATCCTAGTTATACTCTGAAATAATTTAAAAGACAGATGTCAACTTTGATATTTTTTATATATGCTTTAAAAATCCCATTATGGACAGAGTAATGAGCCCGGAAACATGGAGAATTAAAACTCCAATTAGATACGGTAGGGCATAGTATTTGTCAATCAATATCTCCAAAATCAGGTAAGAAACCTAATGATATAACTGCTTTAAGATATGTGGGACATACTTACTTAGAAATATACAAAATATGAAGAAGAAAAAAATTGAATGACAAGTATTTTTTCAGCTCAAGGTCCTTCTCCTCCTTAAGTAAAACTTGAACAGTGTAATATTAAAATGAGTAAAAACAGATACAAAATTATCTGTAACATACCAGCATTTGAGAATGAACTGAGAACTTTTGCCTGAAAACTAAACTTACTCGTAATATCATTGTTGATTGTAAATATTGAACAGAAATATCGAATCGAAAGTTCAGTTGGTAAATGCATACTAACTCATGCAGCAACACGTTTTCCATTCATTTGTTTATGAATATTTCTTGCAATATTTTGTACATTCAAATTATATCGAATTTCTATCATAAACCTTAACCTTATTTCAATAAAGTTGCTTCCGTAGGGCAATTGTTTCATATTACACACTCCTCGTACCATCAGTACCAACAAAACAGTACCCACACAAAAAGGCATAACTAGGACAATTTGACATTTTGGCATACCAAACCCTGAAGCAAAAAATACAAACGATATTAAGACTTGAGTGCACGTTTCTTTCGTAGAAATAAACATTTTGCCATGGATTTAGTACTGTGCATTCCTGTTTTGGTTATGTTATACTTGGGCAATGTGATACCAATGACTGCTTCTGTTAGAATGTGGGATAGAGCTACTGTTGTTTGTGATACCAATAGCAAAAAGCAGTAAGTTTTTTTTTTTTTTTGTTTTTTTTTTTTTTTTTTGTGAAGACAAACTAGGTTTATGTAGAGACCCTTGCAATGTTTTCGGAAAGTGAAATTTAATTTGTGCAGCTTTCCGTTAGCATGTGGGATAGTGTCATTGTGTTTGTTCAATACCAGTAGCAAAAAGCATTAAGTTTTTTTGTGAAGACAGACGAGCACAAGATGAAACACTTCCTTTAAGTTTGGCTTAATGGTGGCTTATAGGTCCTTAATGATGGTTTAATGGTTGTCTTTAAGTCACCATTAAGCACCTTTAAGCTACATTTAAGTAATAAATACACCACCATTAAGTTACCATTAAGCCATCTCAAAGTCCTTAATGGATGCTTAAAGGTAGCTTAATGGTGGCTTATAGGTGCTTAATGGTAGCTTCTAGACAATCATTAAGTCACCATTAAGCCACCATTAAGCCAGACTTATAGGTGCTTAATGTCCAAACTCCATTAGTTTACCATTAAACCACCTTTAAGCCACTATTAAGTCATTATTACGCAGTCGATAAAACTGCTTTTACGGATTAAATATTATTTTTATAATGATTTTTTCACAAAAATTATAAATGTCGAGTTTATACATTTGTTAATTCGGTGAAAATAATCTAAAAGAAAGAAAATTAAAAAAAAATAATAATAAATGATTAAAAGAAACATTCCGCACAGGATTCGATCCCACGACCTTTAGATTGAAGGACGAATTCTTTAACCACTGAGCTATCGAGGCTGTTGAAAATGAAGCGAAATATAAAACCTTTATTTTTATTAAAACTTGTTTGGAATGGTTACAGGTACTTGTACATGTATTTTTTTCCCTGCTGTTTATATTTATTAATCAATAATACGAATAATTATATTTATATATATATACATATATTTTAAAAAAGAAATTTTGATAAAGTTTTATATTACGTTAATAATTCTTAACCGTGGACCGGAGTTCGGTGTGATGGTGTGAAACAACTTTTTGATTTTAAGTAACTGAATTCCTCGTTCTGTTATTCGCAGATTTATAAGCATAAAAAGATTGAAATTCAACAGATATAAGAAAATTTTGTTATTAAAAAGGAATATATCATCGAAAGAGAACGAATGGGAAAAAACAGATTATAGTTCTTATAAATATGCTGCGGATATTTACGATTTTTGACAATCTTTGCGTAACAATTAAATTAAAATATTTTTGTAACATATCATCTTCAGTTTTAATTCTTTTTATTTCATTATGGGTATCAAAGTAATTGTCTTTTTGTGTACAATCATAATTTCTAATTTGTTATATGCTTGCGTAAATTTTAAGTTTTGTAAAAAATAGATCATCAAAATCTGTCACTGTACGTTCCCGTGTATATAGTTTCTTGTTAATTGACCGGGGACTGGTGGGGACACCTAATTAAGGTCTATTGTCTAACTAGGCGATATACTGTACACTGATTCTTTACCCCGCTTCTCAATGTGTATAAATCTGGCCGGATACCCTGTTTAATCTGATCGGCTGTTCTTCTGAAAATTGATTTTGAAATAACAATCATTGAAGACCGACTATATTTTGATCAATTCTTACTTCTGCATTATTTTAAATAAATACTTACTTCTGCAGTATTTTAAAAGAAAGGAAAAAATAATGGCACTTAACCACGAATTAATTCAAATTATTCATGAATTAATTCAATGATTGGCAATATAATATATAGTTACCTTTATATTTTTTTTATATCTTAAACATTTCTCTACCCAAAGAAAAATTAAGAGACTAAGAGATATTCCAGAAGAAAATGACACTAATTGCATTTCCTATGAATTCGGCAGTGGAACGTGGCTCTCCAAACACGAAAGAAAAATATGTGATTTTTTTAAAATATATATTATGTATTTATGGATAAAAATAATTTTAAAAGAAGTAATCAAACAAACTGATTTTAGGGAGCGAAAATTTTAAGGCATTTGGTGAAGCTGTTCTCAGTTCCCGAGATTATACGCATTGACAAAGATGTTAGAAATAGCGAGAAAAAAATTATGAATTGAATTATGAATTGAATAAGTATTTGCGTAAATGATACAGAAACAACTTCAAACTTAACAAGTTAGTTTAAAGACTTGATACTGGATGCGTTAAGGTGGTTTAATTAAGTTTGGACATTAAGTCACCAGTAAGCTGCAGCTTAAAGGTGGCTTAATGGTAGCTTAATGAAGTCTGGACATTAAGCACCTAGAAGCTGCAGCTTAATGGTGGCTTAATGGTGCATGGCTTAAAGGAAATAACTTCTATAAGCCACCATTAAGCTACCATTAAGCCACCATTAAGCGATTGCTTAAAGATGGTCTTTCGTCCTGTGGAGGTTTATACACATCCCCTAGCAATGTGTTCTGTTATTGAAATTCATGATAGGAATCGACAAAGTGGTAATCAAACGTTTGAAAATTTTATCTATAATTGATTTAATAACGGTGTATTATAAGTAATAAATGTCCTTTAGGTTATGTCATCAATTAGTAATCCATGCAATTTTCAGTTCATAAATTATAATAGCAAAATGTTTGAAATAAATCCATAAGCGTCTCGAAGATCTTATGAGGAAATAAGAATAATGATTATAAAACTATATTTAAGAGGAGATATTTACTATCAAATAAACCTATTATTACTTTTTAGTGTGGTTGAGGAAAATTCTGATCGAGTGGTTAACTTAGATGCCAACTGTCAGTCGGGAGAAATAGCATGGAGATACAGTACGACTTATGTGTATCTGAAATTCCGAAAACCATCCCCATTTAAGGTTTGTTTTAGAAGCAATGCCATCCCTGGTATGGAAAAGTACAGCGTTTACAAGATGGATGGATCGCCAACGTACGCCGGAAGTCCAAACCGAGGTAATCCCAGGCAGCATGGCAGGATTCCGTTTTTTCTGTATTTGATAATGAGCAATCAGAAGAATAGGTCTCCTTTGAGACTTTTTTACTAAGAATTAGAATATGGAATTTATATGAATTGCCCATCACGATGATCTAAATTTGCTTAACTTTTTATTTTTTATGATTTACATTTGCTTTGGTCTTTACCTCTTTTTCATAAAAAAAATCTTATTAGAATAAGATACAAAGTTCACACCTCTGTAATTTCCATATTAAATTTTTTTTTTGTTGGAGGTAGATAACAACATATCTAATGTCATAGAAATATAATATTTTTGTGACCCACTAGAGCTTTGATACTTGTTGGAAATTTGGGGTAAAAATTCATTGTTCCAAAGATATTATATGAAACGGTATCCTGTTCTTCAATTATAAACAGACTCTAATACATTATAACGAAGGGTGATATATTATTAAAATGCAAATGTTCCTATATTGGAAAATGAACCAATTTTAAAATAATCAACCATCCATTCATTTTCTACGAATAAAGTGAATAAAGATTCAGTGGAATTCTTCATCGTTTAAAAAAAGGAGAATGACCTTCAAATTAGAAAAGGGACAAAAAAAATTTTTTTAAATGATGTCGATGTATGGAAAAAAAAAATAGTGTTCGTCTTATGTTGCAATTGTAAGCTGACATTGTCATGATCAAAATAAAATTTATAATTTATGTCATGAATACATGAAATTGAGGGGTCTTATTGATTTAATTTCAGATCGTGACATCTGTGTGATGTCCTCGGGATTAAACCTTGACATAGCGTTAGAAGCCTTGGATACATTTTATGTACTAACTGCCAACTTCAAAGTCAACTGTGTCTAATTTTGATGAGTTTGTGTAGGAAATACAAATAAATCTATATGTTGTGTTGTTTGTTTGTTGTTTTTTTTTTATCTCCAAGTTGTTGTTTTTTTTCTTTCTTTTTTTTGTGATAAGACTGTTCCTTATCCTGCCGCCGAAATATCGCTGAAATATTACCGAGTCGACATTAAACAATAAAACGCCAATCAAATCTTAATATTTACATTTAATAATGCTTTGTCCATTATAATCATACCAGTAACTTTGATAATGAGACCGGTGTGACTTATGTGTACAATTAATCACTTAGGCGAAGGGACACCAAAAGCAGATGGGTACCAAAAAAAAAAAAAAAAGAATTTCGTTTAATTAAATTACATTTTATAAGGTCTAAGTGTCTTTTTTCAAAATTTCTTGTTTTTAAGGGGAATTACCAGTCTGTTAATTACGAGTTAATGGGAAAGTTATCACTTCACTGTAATGAAAATTAAATACATACAGGTATGCTTGAATTTTATTTAACAAACGTGGCATCATTCAGAAAAAGTGAAGAATACTATTCAAGTATTTCTAATTTAAGGTTCATTTAAATATATGTTTATTTAAAAGTTACATTCCCAAACATTTTTCCTCAAGATTCTTTGCAAATAAGAAAAAGTTCATGTTCTCATGAACTACCGTTGGATAAGTAAGAATATTTCCATTGTGATGTGATTGGAGTAAAAAAAATAGTGTAAACTTCTTTTTTAAAAATGATCGTTGAATGACAAAAATATGTGGCAAGTCATCAGAAAAATAATGTAAAAATAAGATATGAATTTAATTTTTAAGAATTCATGAGGTACATGAACTACAATGCTTCACGCTTGCATATTTATCATGAAGTGCTAACGCTAATTCATCTTGATCTTTAAAATATTTTTGGAAAGAAAATACCTTTACTTCAGATTGAAATCTAACTTTCCTTTTAGATACAGTCATATAAACCTTTTGATCTCGTTGGGATTATATCTTTTATGTAATTTTGACCTTGTATCGCATTAATATTTCTTTTCTTGCAGAAATTGATCATTTTCCCCCTCTTTCTTTGTTTTTACATCCCAATCATACTCTAAGATTAAAAAAAAAGTTTTATACTTCAGAATGATCACCTTATAATGAAACATTAATGCTTCGTGTAGAAATTCTTCAATAAAAAAAATTACAAAATGGTTATAAAGCAGTTATCTCTCTTTTTACAGTATGATATTTACATTCCCCGCCGCCACCCCCACCCCCAATAAATAACCGTTTTATTTAATAAGAAGTCTTATTCACATAATAAGAAATAAACAAAAATCTTAGAAGACAACTAGGAGAGGAGACATATTGCTTGGGGAAAAAAAAACTGTCACAAAAGTATAGAAATACAGAATTCACAGAATAAGATAAAAAAGTTAACTTTATATAACTGATTCTAAACATAGCAATACCAATGAATGTATGAAGTGGAAACATAAAAAATGATCAGCTAGACATTGGACTAATAGCGCAATGTATGGTCAACTCGAAAATTAAAAACAAAACATATATACTAGCAAATTACATGTATAATTTAAACTAATTCATATAATCATTATGCATTATTTTTTTTAAGATAAAACATTAAAGATGATAAGGATAAGGTTCACGAAGAATAACGAAGTATTTTCAATTTTGAAAAGAAAAATCATTATCTTACATGTAATGCTCATTTAATGATCACCATTATTACCTAATAATAAATGTAACTTTCCATTTTTTATGAAAATATAAGAAATTTAATGGTTATTTGAAATCTGATTGCTATTTGGAAAAAAATATGCGATGCAAATTACACGAGCATATGATCCACAATTTAGCATGACAACAAATTAAAGGAACAAAGTATAATTTTTAATTGAACCATTTACCAAACTTCTACTCTTCAAATTCTGTAGAAGCTTTTACACTTGTTATAAGTTTGACCGCAAAGTATGAAACAGCAGGATGCTTTAATTTTTAAGATTAATTAAAAAATACATTTTAAATTTCTTCTGTAAAAGAGACGAAATGTTGAGTGAAATGTATGGAGATAACTCAAGTTCAGAAGTCCATTAAACAATACAAATTTTGGAGTAGAGCAAATAAGGACCTCCAAAACATCAGAGGTGGGATCAGGTGCAATGGAGGAATGAGCATCCCCTGCCGACCGGTCACACCCGCCATATGCTCCTTATCATGATCGGGTAATAACGGAAAAATCCGTCGACAATTCAGTGTGTAAATAATGGCCTAACAATTAGTATGAAAAACGTCAGTCAGCATTTGACTTAATGATAAATTGTATTTGCTGGCAAGGTCATTGTATCGACCATAGAACTTACGAAAATATCATTTATACGTTTAAAAGCGTCTGCGATAAAAAAAAAAAAAGTATTGAGATGCATGTCTCTCATATATATGAGTGTATTAGAATGTTTGATATAGCATTTTATCGAACCTTTTCAGCATTTTATGGGAAATCTGAATTTACCCTTAATTTAGGATTATTTATTTGGAATTAATCAAATACTTGATTGAGAGCTGCAGGGAAGATGTTGTCAACCCGAATCAGATTATGTTTTCTCTCGTTTGAAATTTGATGAGACGAACTGCACAATTGTAAATAGGCCTGATGTTTGTTAAATTTAAACCTAGTTAATAAAAACTTGATCGACATCGTATCATTGCGGCAACCTCACAAATGTTTTGAACTGAACACGTTCTGTATATATTATCTCCAAAGATTTGAAGTACACTGTACTTGTATGTAAAAACAAAGCAAACTGGAATGCATTGACGTTTATTTTTTCATTTTTTTATACAAAAAAGTAAACAAATAAAAAGTAAACATAAGAATATAATGGCTCCTGTTACAATAAATATTTTGCTGATTCTTCAAGAAAGCATTGGTATTTAAATACCACTTTGTAGACTGACACATCAGATTGCATATTAAACTGGGCATTCTTTGTCGGGTCATTGTGTTGGTGGTGGTTAATTTACTTCCGGTCAAAATAACAGGATCAGTCACCGGGATTGTTGTTTCCAGACTGCTTCAGGTCGTCTGGTTCATTCAGTGTCCTACAACATGGCTCCTCAAGAATTGCAATGAACAGTAAATTTAGCTCTCATGACGTAAAAGGATTTTTTGGCCTGCACTATTATGTCCAACCTATTTCCAATGGAATTAATACAGGTCTTTTTGTCTGCAAAGGAAAAAACAAGATTTATTACAAACTGTGACCTAAATGAAATATGATAGATTTATTGTTTTTCGTTGCGGTAGAGTAATTCATGACCTAGCTCAATCTACACGTTCTCTTTAAACGATTGAACGGTAAATATCTCCAAATATAAATTGACATGAACTGTTGATATAAAGTGTATTAAGATATCATGATAGATGTTTTAACATAGAAAAATTACCTATCTTTGCAAAAAAGAAATACTCACACATATTAGGACTTCCAGCGTACATATTTCCAACAGAAGCATTAAAAACGTGATATTTCTCATAATTGACAGGTGTGTTACTGCTGAAACACACCGTGAATGGCTTAGGTCTCCAAAATCGGAGGGCGACGTAAGATTGGGTCATTCTCCAGGCTACTTCTCCTTGATTACAAGTCGGAGGGACAAGAAAATATCGATTGGAGTCCTCCTCTAGGACACTACAATAAAAACAATCTGCTATTAGACAAAAGAAAAGAAAGACAAAATTGTTATAGAGCTGGTCGTTTTGTTTCAAAATTTGCAATTAATTTTGTTTATCAAAATTTGCATACAAAGTAATTTTCTCTTCGAGTAATGTTTTTGTAAATAAAATAATTTAAAATTATTTTTATATGCCTTTATTCATAATATTTGAAACAATCATTCAGGGCTTTTAGAGAAAAAAAACTGGACATGTTTTTTTTTTTTTTTTTTTTTTTTTTTTTTTAAAAAACGATGCTTTTATTTAAACAGCTATCAGCCAAAATAAAATTATTTATTTTATAAATAAAGTGAACCAGAATGAAATTTAGAATTTAAAATTCTTAGAACTTTAATAGGGTTCTTTTAAACATACTGAAAAGATATCTTCAGAATTTGCATTCAAGGATGATATGCAATTAATAGTATTTAAATTAAAAACAAAACTCACTGTTTCCCAGAAATAGCAGCACAAACAAGAGAAGCACGGTCCCATAACGGCACAGACAGACATACTGGAAAGATTAATATTATAATAGTAGGTACAAAGACACGACTAACTTCCATGATTTCAGTTATAATAGCTATAATATTAAGAGATGTTTCTCTTTTGCTGCAAATATTTTTTGAAGATTTTCAGTGCAGGCCACTTTATTTAAGTAGATATTCTACGTCACAGTGACCGAATCACGTGGGCTTCAATTAAGGACTGCCCGTATAGAGGTGTATTATCGTTACCTCATAAAAATAAATAATAAAAACGTATAGGTCATGTTGTTGTGCGCTAAGAAGTTGTCATCACGCACACATTTCACATTCAATTGTGAAACGTCAGTCTAAGAATGTCAAATTATGAATACATTATCGTGATTTAACTGTTTGTTTGTAATAAGCTCACAAGCTTAAGATGAAAGAGTCGTGTGCAGCGTTTATTTTCCAGAAATAATCAAAATTTATCTCAAAATTGTACTAGGAGTAACCAATCAATCCAACTGGGTTTTTCATTTTTATTTCAAATACTGATATAAAACATTTTAATTTATTAATTACATTTTAATATTCAATTTAAGTTTATGAAAAGGTAATATTAAAAAAAATTATAAAGATAACTGAAAATCAGAAATGGCTATATAGAATAAAGTAAAGGAGGTCTAAAGGACTTAGATGAAACTGTGATATTTTTTAAGACAATAATATGATTCTAATTATTTTATCAGGACAATTTCACATGTTTCTGAGAGGATTCAGTATAAAAAAAAACCTTAATTTACCTTTGAGGGAAATATTTGAATATTGGTCTGCAAAAAGCTTGCAGCAACTACACTACGACAGTCATTTATTTTAAATACGTTGTCATTTACGACATTACATAAGCTATCATTATCTTGTATTAAAAAAAAGCTTTTTGTAATTAAGTATCGTTTAAGAAAAATTAAACAGTAATCATGAAAAGTATCAAATTAAAAGTGAAATTATCTTCATTATGTAGCGAGAATGGTTTTAGCAATGTAAGCAAAATCGGATTGGACACTATTGGATATCAATGTAGGCAATTTCCATAAGAACATTTGCAATTTGAATCATAATGTGTCTGGAGCATGAGCTTTTTAAAGTCGAACATACATACATGCATGATATCATATATATATATATATATATATATATATATATATATATATATATATATATATATATATATATATATATATATATATATATATATATATATATATATATATATATATATATATATTGTATAAGCGCCTATTTTTATTTGGTTTTTATGGGAAAAATGTATAATTGAATAAATTGTTCAGAAGTCAGTGATCGCTCGATATGTAACTTTTTAAAATCCTTTCAAATAAACTTTATCAACTTGGTACGATGCACAATTTATTCTAATATGACATTTAAGTTCATTAACAGAATTATGCGCAAATTTTAAACTGACAATTATAGTCTTTGTTGAGTTTGACAGTCCCTGTTTTTTTTTGTTGTTTGATATGAATGCACAGATTACAAACACATTTATACAATTATGTTGTGGTTGGTCCATTAAGACATCAATGACATAAAATTTGACAATGTACATGTTAATATTTGTTCTGCATGTGTGTTTACCAAATGGATGATATTCATACAGAAACGTATATCTGAAATCGTGAAACTGTTTTAATAAAATTGTGTAAAATGCTACATGCTTTTAAATTGTTTGAAGTGCAATAAATGTGACAAATTACAATCTTGTTTGTTCTTTATTGCTCTATGAAATAATCCCGCCCAAATGAACAATTAAAATGAAGTAATGAGGCTATCATAGCAAGACAAAGTAATTGATGGAACTATTTTGCATTATGAATTTGAAATAAATAAACATATTACACATCCTGTCATTTTTTATGCTCACCTGAACCGGAGGATCAAGTGAGCTTTTCTGATCAAAATTTGTAAGCATTTTACAAATTCATTTTCTTCTCCAGAATCACTCGGCCACTTTCAGCCACAACTTGGCACAGATTATCCTTTGGTGAAGAAAACTAAAATTTGCTCAATTGAAGGACATGCTCTCTTCCACGGGACGATTATGAAGAAAAATAGGCTAGGGTTCATTTAAAAATCTTCTTCCTAAGAATCACGGGGCTAAAAAAAGATAAAACTTTAAATTTTGTGAAAACGTCTGACAAAATGTGCAATGAGCCATGAGCAGTAAAATCTTTATCATAGCATCCTTAGGTAGTGTAGAAACAAATTAATTCAAATCATGACTACTGGGGTCGGGTAGGGCTACAGAGGTAATCAAAGGTTAATAAGAGTACTAGTATTATGAAATTAAGGGTACTGGTGAAGAACAAGAAGGGTCGTAGTTACTAAGGTAAGTGTTGTGGCCCATGTGCCTCTTGTCTAAGAATAAAACCACTGTATTGACGTTACACGTCAACTCATCTCTGTTTAATCTTTTAATATTACTTTCATTTACTTCCTATAAAGATTTTTTCTTCACAATGGATACACTATATGCTAAGGCAACAATAAAACTAAAATCTCTACAATAAAGTCTTTTTTCCTACTGCTAACAAACCGATTTCTCATAATGTTTTGGATCACAAGTGTCAGAAAATCATTTCTGTCTAATATAAATCATATACGGTACCAATTTGGATGCACCAGATGCGCATTTGGACAAATTATGTCTCTACAGTGATGCTCATGCCGAAACGTACGTTGGAAATCTGAAATATTTAAATAAAGAAGACTTATATGGTCAAACTGTTATTATTAAAGTTTGTTACAATTTAACATTATATATTATTACTTATGTATATTTTACTATGACACACAATCCACTTTTGATGTTTGATATATTGACTTAATGCTATAAAATGTATGTCTTGGGCAATAAAGATTACATATTTATAATATCTAAGGATCAGAACTTTATCTTTTAAATAAAACAATACAATCTTCCTGCCTATCAAAATTTTCTTAATCACGAAGAGTTATATCTTGCAGGTCGATTGATGTAAAAATTGATTTGGAAGTACAATAAAATATTTTAAGTATTGGCACAGTGTATTATCTCTTAAACTTCTGGTCTAAATATTTTTACGCAATATCAACCTAAAAATATAAATTAAGACGCGCCACTTTATATTTCTGTGTAACATATTTCAGACTTTTATTGCACTGGGGTGATTCATGTTGCAAAAACCTTATATTTGTAAAATACTAGGCCTCAAAATGATATTTCATATTCAATTTGTGATATTTAGCATTGTTCCTTTTTTATTGAGAGTTATTTTCCAAGTAGGGAGGCTAAAACATATGCACGTGGTAATTATCGTTTTTATTTATGTAATGTATTCAACTTGATACGCTTAGATGACATAAATTATCTTCCAAACTTAAATGTGCATTTATTAAACATGCATGATCTTGGGCCTCCGAAAAGTTAACAAAATGACTCCGTAGAATAAACCACTCTTACATTCAACAGCACTTATACTTTTACAGATTTCATCACATTTGGTATTTAAAATATATGAAAATTGAGAAATTAAATCAAAGATGTACATAATATTCTGTAAAAGCCCCCTAAACAATTGTTTCATTTTTAAAATTGTGTATAAAGTTCCAAGGTTACAATATGTTTCTAAAATGACATATGCATGTGTTCTTTAAAAGTACTGAAGGTCGCGGTAATGAGCTAAAATCCTGGGACCATATACAGCAAGTTTCTTAACTTATAAACTTAAAAAAAATTCAAAACACTTTTAGTGTAATTAACTGATTGTATAATTATTATGTGATAAACTGCAAAAATCTTAAAACATGACATATCGACAGCCAAAACACCAAAGTCTTAATTGATGGAGGCAAATGGAATACCCGTTGGAGTAGAACAAATATGCTTGATTCAAAAATAATTTCTGCAACAAGATCTTATAATTGTGTTTTCAATCAATCGAAAAAAAAAACATCTTGATTCATTAGAAATTCTTATGTAGTATATGCAGTATGTAAGTTAGTTTTCTAATTTGTTTAGAATTTGTCCATAATTCTTAAGCGCTTCTTAACCTTTAACAAGAGAATGGTTTGCCAGATAGTAAACGTAAAATAATAATCTATGATTATTTCTTCACGTCAACTAGGAAACTGATAGAGAAGGTATATTTTGCCTTTACAATTCCCATATTATTATTATTTTTTTGTCTGATATTAAAATCCTGTCTTTGCAGGCAAAATATATTCAATTTTTTTTTCTATTATCCTTCTGGCCTTTCTTTATAATGCATTAATATGTATACAGGATAAAACATTTTTTATATAATTTTGTTTTATTATTGTTTTCTTGAATCTTTACATGTAATTAATTTTTTTTTCCTTTCTTAAGACTCTCTAACAGATTTATCATTTTTTAACTTTATCCTCATTTTCATTTGAAATTAGTTTTATTGCAAAGTAACAGCCGAATAAGGGTTTAGTCATAGTTCTTTTCTATCATCCAGGATATAATATGCATAAATTGGTTGTCCGAATAACTTTGAATTATGGCATATGTTATGTTTATTCTAATTTCCATAAAAGTTTATGTTTTAAGACTTTAAGATATATAGGTTCAAATCTTTGCCTTACATAGCTATTATAAAAGCTTAAATTCATAAAATGGTTTTAAATAGCTGAATGGTTATTTATCTTAATAATATGTGTACTTTATTAGAACTACCAAAACAGATGGCACCTTTCTATATTAACCTCTACCAAAGAACTGGAATGAGTGTATCATTTAGTCATACTGTTCAATTTTTCTGTCTATATGTTCGTACATATAGAAAACTAAAAGCATAATTCTAATGAAAAGAATAGAAGGCCGAAAGAATGAATATATTTGGTTAAACTTACATCTACATGCAGTTCCTAAATATTTTGTCGACTCGGACATGTATCATGGATCAGATTCGTTTTGCATTCATGTTTAAATTTTTAACTTTTGAAATAATAATCGATGCGTGCTCTGTGTCTATTGAAACAGCTATGTTATAATAACTTTCTTGAAGCCAATTTTTCCTGTACTGTAGAATTTACGGACTATTTCTATATAGTTTTTAAAAACCTTGATAATACACGTGTTTTCAATTGTTTGCAGCGTCTGCTCTAGAGTCGCATGAGTAAGGAGTTGATCTTTACGTCGCGGGTTCGAATCCACTGCAGGACGTGGAGACCGGTCCTTGCGATGAGACCGTATAAACCGAGGTCCCGTGTCGCCGTAGGTGCTGGCACGAAAAAGATCCCTCACTGCTCAATGGCCCTAAGTATTGAGTATAGGTCAAAATTTGTAGCCCTCCACCGGCAAGTGGTGGCGTCTCCATATGAGTGAAAAATTCTCGAGAGGGACGTTAAACAACAAACAAACAAACAAAATCAATTGTTTGCAAACTTCATCAATTGAATAGGCGTATGATCTTGATACCTTATACATTGTATATACAATAATCAGAAAACGTTTATTATGTTCCCTATCAAAGACATTGATTAAATGACATAAAATTGTCTGAAGTATAATTTTATCAATGTTTGTAAATTTGGCTCAATTATAGCTCATTTCCCTCTATGGTGGAATTATTAGATTTAAGAGAATTACAGCCAAGTGCATCTGTAGTGCACGTTCACTCTTCGAAACAATAAAAAAATTAGAATTGCTTTACTTACATTTCAAGTACACATCCTGGAAGGCAACTTCAAGATAGTTACTCCCCCATATTCTGTACAGGTGAATTGGTAGGACAGTGATTAGTAAATAATTAATGGAGTGTCACCAGTGCTTATGAACTAAACACCGTCAGCGGACAGGAAGCAATATTACATTCATGAAATATGACAACAGATTTTTATCCTATGAATGGACTGCGAGAGACAATATTGTGGTCATTATACAGTCAGTGTCAGGAAATGGGACTGGGCTTTTTTTATTTTCATGCTAAATAATTAGGAAATGCTCCTGTACATAAGATTTTTGTATATTGAGATGTCTTAGGTTCTGTCGCAAGTACATTTCTTTCTCCTAACTGTAGTTGTGGTCAGTTAGAGGATTTTTTTTCATTATTTTGTTTGTAAGAGATATATGAATGCATAAAAAATCTCTTTGACAAACGTTTAGTCGGGAAGAAACAATCTTAATAGACACACGTTAATTGCTTTTGAGTTATTGATTGACATTTTTCATCGTTCATATATATATATATATATATATATATATATATATATATATATATATATATATATATATATATATATATATATATATATATATATATATATATATATATCATTTGCCATACCACTCATTATGTAAATGTTAGTATGACAATTGTATTAACTTTACTAATAGCGGGTGAGGAACTTGTAAGTTGAGAGAATGAAGAAAAGAGAAGATAACGATCTAAAAAAAAAAAACTACACACAATACAAATCTGTGAACAATGCATAAAACACGAACTCCTGAAAATTCCAAAGACGGGAATAGGTGCTTAAGAGGAAAAATGATCCCCTATGGACCGGGTATACTTGCTGTGAGCCTTTTGTATTGATCGGCTGGTTCAAATATTCCGTAGTCAAATTTAGTATAAAACCAAAGGCCTAACAATTTGTATGAAATATGTCAGTCAAAAATCGACCAAATTATAGGCTATTAGCTTACTTTTTATCTTTTAAAAGTTCTTTTTTTTAACACGGTCATAATAACGACCAGAGAATTTATGAAATTATGACTTTAAACGAGATTCTTGAAATCCCTGTAACATCAACTTATCTAATGTTAGCCTGCCTCGAATTCAAAATTGATCTTACTCAGATGATGATCTTGAGTAACAATTAAGTTGAAAGGCATGAACACCATATGCAGATGTGGAATATTACTGTATAAATAAGGAAAGTATACAAATGTAAAAGTTAAAGTCATCACGTCCTATGTTTTCAATTCTGTTATGTATTGCAAAAATATGTTCAAATCGACAGATTTAACAATTAAAATATAACGTCTTTGAATTTTGCTCCAGAATCGCATTGAAAAAATCCTTGTTCATAAATAAACTTTTTATCAAAGTTTTTGTTATACATTTTACTGCTTTCCATTGAGTTGCCTAAGAGATTCATATCTGGATATGATAGTTAAAAGATATAAGGAAATTCCACATAGTTCGTTTAATAATAATTTATTTGATATAAATAACTTTAGTATCTTTATTAGGTATAATAAGAAGAAGGTCACCACCTTGCAAATCAACATGACATTTTACATCGCATTTCAAGTTATCTAGAAACATAAATGTACATTACACAGAAATTAAAACAGACATTGATAACATACCTAATTATAAATAGCTTAATTTACAGACGTGTGACAGGCATTAAGTTGACCCATTGAAGGTTCCATATCTAATAAAGATTAGATTTAAGGGCACGAATTTCTTTGACTGCATTCTAAATCAAGAAACACTTAACCACGTGTTTAATTGCTTAAATATATCAAACCTGATTTAATGACAGAATACTACTTGAATAGAAAAGACATTAAATGGAGCAATTCTTTCACCCTTTCCCCTCTTTTCCTGAGAATTGCTTTTTATCCATAGTTATATATTTTGCTTATTTCAAATAAAATGCTTTATTTGTAATTGAAATAATATATGATTAACCTGGAACCCTGGAATATAAACAATTGATTGCAATTTAAATAAGTATTTTGTATGTACATGTACGTGTACAACGTTTTTCATTTAAAAAGGTATTCTCATGAAGAGATTTTTAAAATTATATAGAAAATATAAAGTAAAAAATATAAACATTTATTTTTAAAAAATCAATGCATTTTCATTTATCAACTATCACTAACAACAAGCAAGATAAATTGCTTAGATAACTGTAGTCAATCGACATACAAATCGATAAAACTGATAAAATTGATTATGCTTTCAATCTTTAAAATAAACAGTATTCTTTCTTGCAAAATTACAGAAAAAATCAGAGTAATTGAAAAGAACATTTCAATAGACCTGAAAGAAAGGAAGAAAGAAAGAAAGTTTGATTTTTTTTCTCGAAATATCAAATTAAATTTTTATTCTAACCCGTACCAATACTGCAAAGATAGACGTTGCCAGCAAATGAAAAGTATTCCAGAACTGCTTTTATCAGATTAAATGGAGTTAATGAAATGTAGAATGTTTTATTGACAAATATAACCAGAAAAATAAATCTTTTATTTACGTTTGTAAAAAAAATTTCTAGCTAACTTAATTTACGTTTATATTCTGAAACAAAATACTGTAGACGGAAAGATTCTCGATTTTTTTGCGCTTGACGACCTTTACCTTTTATCGTCTGCCGTTTAACATTGTTCACCCACGCGACCTGTCCGAGGAGTGAAAATTATAATTCAGTCACGATTTATTTACTCATTCGTACGTTTGCGTATGTTTTTACTCTCGATATGTTTTGAAATTTTAAAATGACGCGTTCGAACAGTATATAAATATGTTCTTGTGTCCATTATTCCATCATTCTCTCAAGATACTTTCCTCTAACTAAGAAAACCTGAATAGAAATATTCTTTACAGTCATGTTTCCGTTGGCCATTTCCACAGTCTTTGCTCTTCTTGCATTGTCTCAAATGAACGCTATTTTAGCCGTTACTATCTGGGATAGAGCCAGTCTTGTATGTAAAAATGTGGATGGAAAACAGTAAGTATCAAGTAAAATTAAATCAAGTAATTAGAGTAAAAGTAAATAAAGTAATTATTTTAAAGTAAAATAAAATATTCATTTGAAATGTTAGAATAATAATAAAATTGAAGGTACAGTACATGAAAATTTAATTAGATAGTGACAATTCTTCTCTAATGTATCTGCTCATTCAAATTCAACGTTTTGGTGGAATTTATTTATTAGAAAAGATCCAAAAATAATTTTGATTTTAAAAAGTAGGTTAAGTTGATAGTTTTCAGTGGTCTGTATAGAGGAACATTACTAAATTAATTTCGGACTTTAATTAAGAAAGAACAATTAATTACAAAACGTGACACTATTGATATGCTTAATTAATAATTGAAATAAAATGCTTCTTAACATATGTCTGTATCTCTTTGATTCCACTCTTAGAAATGAATTCGCTATTTACCTTGTAGTTAAATGCATGAAATTGTTTGAAACACAACTATAAAATTTTATTGCTACCAAAACTTTTAGGGTTTTTTTTTTCAGAATAATTGACCAGGACTCATATCGCAGCTTATATGTTGATTCTGCGTGTTCATCGGGAGAGATAGAATGGCGCATGACCAGAACTATAGTGGCTTTGCACTTTCGAAGACCTTCAGCATTTGCTGTGTGTTTTAGTAGCAAAGCACTCGTGGGTTATGAGAAATTCAGTGTCTACAATATCTCATTTAATAATATGTTCGTTGGAAGTCCAAATATCGGTGAGATTTTGTTTTTAAAAAGTTAATACCGCAGATGCTTCACTTTAGAAAGTAATATCTATTAAACTAGAAATAATTTCACATTTCATTAGAAGTTAATAGATAAGACAGATTGAGAAAATATTCGTAATAATTGCAATGTTACAAACCTGTATAAATAAAAAAGTGAAAAAGATATTTTTTGAATTTGTATTATTATTATAATTTTCTTAATCTTCTTGCATTTTTTTTATAGAAACGGAAGTATGTTTAAACTCTGTGGGAAACGTTTTGGATGTGAATTTGCTATCCCTTAGAAAATACTTCATCACGAAAGCTTACTTCAGAGTAAGGTGTATCTCCTGATGACATACCTAACAAACTCATGATTATATCCGTCCAAAAGCCGTCCAATGACCACAAATGCTTACCTGGCCTTTTCCCCGCTGTTAACATATTAAGGGCTTGGTAAAAAAACTTATGTTCAACGACCAGGTTAATGATTTTCTGTTTGACCATACTTTCTTCAGATTGGCTCACTACGCGAATTTTCCTTCATTTCGCAGTCAGTTTGTGTGCTACATAATAGTTGTATGTGAAAGTGATAGAAAATTTTGTTAATAAGCACAGAAACTTGTCTCTGCAATCAGTAGTTCATAAGTGATCTTAATGTATGTTGTGATGTCATGAATTCTACATATTTTTCTTTATGTTTACATAACCTGCAATATATTTTTTTATGTTTTTAATAAAATAATCTTATATACTTATGTACTTGTTCGCCATTTCATATATATATATATATATTCTTTAATGAAGATGTTTAATTGTTTATATGCCTTAACTATATCATAATATTATAATTTTACTCACATTCACATTCTAATATTAATATTTCACTCAAATAAACAAAAATTGGTCTAAACCTGTCATTTAATTCTTCTTTTAACTGAAATTTGGTTAAATGTATGTCCTATATTTGTTCTTGGTTTACAACAAGTATAAAACATTAATTCATGTTGTTGCTCTTCAACAAGTAAAATAATAACATGTTTTCCCTGAGTGCTAAGTCTTTTTTTTTTCTTCTAATTATTGGCCGTTATTAACACGAAGAAAGAACAATGGATATGTATCATTGTGAAAAAGTTGAAGATGAAGAACAATGTTGATTAAAAAAAAAGAAGCTACAAACAATACAAATCTTTGAACAGGACATAAACACAGTCCTCTAGAAACTACCGTGGTGGGATCAAGTGCCTGGACATATGATATTTAGAAAATATGGCATTGGTACATGTAACATGAATTATGATAGAATTATCAAATCGAAATTTGTTAAGAAATTAATGCCAGTTTTAGGCAGGCTACTGATAGATAATTTTTTGATGTTACAGGGATTTCAACAACCTCGTTTAAAGTCCATTTCGAAAATTCTATGGCCGTAATGATGGCCTTGTGGGCAAATATACATGTAACCTGTCGTTTGGTCGTATTTTGGCTGACTTAATTGTTTCATACCTATTGTTAGGCAATTGTTTTTTATACTGAATTTGACTAAGGAACGGTTTCCCACAGTGGGATTCGAACCCGCGACGTAAGGATCAACTCCTTACTCCGCGACTCTATAGCAAACGTTCTAACTACTGCACCATGTAGGCGACTGACAGATTTGTATTTATTTTTTTTTTTAGATCGATCCATGTTTTTTTCGCCATCTTTTCCATTTAAGTAACAAATCAATTAAATTCGCTTATATGTAAATAATATTACAAAAATTGTCAAGATTATATACTCTAGTACCTATTTATATCAACTATACAAACATGATATAATTAATACAGTATATAAAATGGGTTCGAAATCCACTAAATATCTTATAAGTATATTGTTTTGATCATACTCACATTTACCATATAATGAAGAAGCGATTCCAGATTTTCAATTATATATTATTCTGAAAATAGTTGTAAGTAAAGTCCTTGCCGTTTTGTTTCCCTAATCTGAACCTTTGTAAAATATCTCCAAAAAATTTCCACTTAATGAACGTCTTTTTCTACTATCGTATGATTTTACATTAGCGAGCCTATTAGCAAGACTGCACTAGCCTGCTGTATGAATTCATTTTTTCTTTTAAATCAATTACTTTGTCTTCCAAAAAAGGTACAATACTGACTTCTTCTACATGTATATGATTCATTAATATTGTATTATTTATCTTCTAAAATGGTCATGTATTTTTAAATCATTAATTTGGTTTATTGTTTTTTATCGTGTGTGACAAACAATAAGTTTGAAAAATGTACTTATATGAAAATTCTGAAATAAGTCAAAAACAAAAACAAAAAAATAGAATAACACATTTTTCAGCATTTATTTTATTGATCACAACGCACACCTTGCATAACGAGCAAGATTGATTAGAGTATTGAGGTTTTTAGAAAGAAAATAAACAAATGTTGCAAAACATTGCACAAATTTTTCCAAAATTTCTTCTGTGCTTAAATTACTGTATGTACATAAAAACGTAAGATTCGTATACTATAAATTGCTTTTTATAATACTAAAGATTATATAGAACAATAATCAATTTCTGCGAAAAATTGTATTCGCGTACAAAAACCAAATGACAATCTTTCGAGGATTAAGAAGTCGTTAAAAACTGGTTATTTTTAATAATTCAATTAAATGAAGCTCAACAATAAGAAATAATCGAGTTATTTTTCTGTATACTAAGTGCATTCTGCGTTTTTTGTGCAGCTTTTGCTGAAAAACATCGAATCAGATTGTGAACGATAATAGTATATCTCAAAACATACCAAAAAAAGAAAAACCCCAGAAGGAAAAATATCAACATGCATTTTATAATAGACTAAAACGATATTTTTTTTTCATACGATTCAACAAAGTGTGCGTAAACCAATAGTTCAATGTCTTGCGCTCGTTTACCTTCATTGTTCATTGTTTCGTTCAAAAAAATTTCACCTGTCTGAGGTGTGAAAATAATAATTAAGTCACGACCCATGCGTTCCCGTACTTGTGTGTGTTTATGTTTACTCGCAATGCATGTTTTTGAAATTTTAAAAATGACGCGCTTGAGCAGTATAAATAAGACTGTGCGTTCTTTTTCTCAAAATAATGCTCCCTGAAATTTTTCAATTGCATCTAAAGCTATATTTTCTCGGTAAAAATATTAACTATAACTAATATGTTTGTCTTTAAATTCTGTTCTCTTGTAGCATATTTTTCTGTGATCTACGTTGATCTGTCCTCCTCTGTTTCCATCTGGGATAGAGCCAGTCTTGTGTGTGCAAATGTGAAAGGACAACAGTAAGTATGCCTGTTCATAAAATTAAAAGAATTAAATTTTTGATCAATTTTCAATTCATAAAAATAACTAGAAGTCATAAATCAATTAACTTATGAACACAGACGTTTCATTATAATGCATCTGATTAAAATTTATCATCTGGTATTTAAATTTAAGGACTGGTTTATTAATTTTGAATGAATTAGAGCTTCCAAAATAAATCAAAATGTATATTGGGTTTCTTGATTTGATTTTCAGTACAAAAAAAATTTGAATTAAACATGTAAGAGTAATTTTATTCTGACTTCTTTCCTTGAAAAAAGAACACTGTATGCAAAAAAAAAAAGTTTGGAATTGGTAACTTAAACTAATGATACAAAACCTAATTGTTTTGTATACTTATAATTTAATAAATGTTATATTAGTGGGTGACTTTGCATCTTTCAATGATATATTTGACTTATCATTTGTTCGTGCATTGTAGTTAACAAGAATTTTTATTTCTTAGATACATAAGACATATCCATAACTGAGGTGATTTTGTATCATTGATGGATGATGTATCATTAATGGTTTATTTAATAGTTGATTAATGATATAGTTGATACAGCTATATCATTTATATTTTACTATGAATGCAAGATTATCAGCTTATACCACAGTAACTTTAAATCATTTGCTTATTCTATAACATTATTCTAAATGTTCCTAAATGATTGAACTAGAGGGATTACATATCAAAATGGGGGTTTTTTTCTTAATTTATTTTCTTCATATTCTCTTTACAATGTAAAAACATATATAAACTTAAAAGTCATAAACAATACTGTCCTTTCTGACATATTTCATTTTACCAAATAAAATCTGCAATAGTCATGTTGCAGATTTTATTTGGTAAAATGAAATATGTCAGAAAGGACAATACTCTTAATCAATAGCCACGCAAAGTAATATTTCATATAAATGAAATTTCGCCTGTTACATTCAGAAGAATTATATTCCATAACTTTTATTTCAATCTTTTTCCCAGGATAATTGATAAAGATTCAATTTATATGTTGATCCTGCGTGTTCCTCGGGAGAGGTAGTGTGGCGGATGACAAGAACACTGGTTACACTACGCTTTCGGAAAACTTCGCCATTTTCCGTGTGTTTCAGTAGTAAATCACCTGTGGGTTATGAAAAGTTTGCTTTACATAATTTTTCACTCAACAACATGTACGTCGGACGTCCAAATATTGGTATGTATTAAAAATTAAAAACATTTTAAAAAGTGTTTTAAAGAGCAATAGATTCAGTTATATGAGGAACTATATATTATAGTAACAGAAAAAATGTTAATAATATATACTTTGTATCAATATACTGCAAGATAACAGTTGTGAAAAAGAATGTTTTGCTACTCTTTTCTAGAAACTGACGTCTGTCTGAATTCCGTCGGAAACTCCTTAAATGTTAACCTGTTATCTCTCGGAAAATACTATATCATGAAGGCTTACTTCAAAGTGAGATGTCTGTCTTGACGTCAAATATAAAAATATCTGTACAAAATCTCTCCAATGGCCAGACTTATTAGTGTTGGTCGTTCAGCGCCGTTGACCATCATATATTTAAAGCTTGATGTAAATTACACCTGTAGAAAACCTGGTGTGGGTGAAGTGATGCTTGGAATGCCCGTCCTTCAAATTAGCTCACGTGATAAATATTAACATTGACCATTCCTTCTATCCGGACAGTTCTAATGTGCAACAAGAAAACTTCTTACGGAAACAATTAGAAATAATTACCCTTCATAAAAGCTACATTTGTCATCATGATGAATATTTGATCTGAAATACCTGTACATCTAATTCCATGTATAACCGCGGTAAAAGCACAATATATATGTGAGCTAGAGCTTTCCTAGAACTTATTATTTTGAAAATTGTATATACAATAATACAACTTGAGATGTAGAATTGCTTCGTATCAAATGTGTGGAACTTACTAAAATTTTTGTTTGTTTGTTTGTTTGTTTGTTTTTTTTTTTTTTTTTTTTTTTTTTTTTGTTACATCAAACTATTTGAATAACACGTGTTAACAGATTTTCGAATTCTTCAGTCTAACATTTATAGGGTCTTCAAAAACTGTAATAAACAATATTCATCACGTGTATTTGAATATTATATAAAACTTAAAAAAGTGGTAGACTTCCGCATAAAGCGGTAGAATTAACATATATGGCTTTGTGGTATAAACTTTGTGCAAACAATATTAATGGAAATATGTACAATGTTATAACAAACATGTATAAGCAAATTAAGTCAAAAATAGTATATATGACAATGAAGTTCCTAATTTTTTTAACTGCAAAAATGGTGTCAGACAAGGAGAAAATCTGTCATCTTTTTTATTTTCAATATATTTGAATGACTTATAGAACTTTTTCAGTGCAATATGCCAGTTGGTGTACCTTCAGTATCTGATATGTTTGAACAGCATTTGAAAGTATATTTAAAATTATTTACTCTCTTATATGCCGATGACACTGTATTGATAGCTGAATCTACTTAACATTTACAAGCCAATTGCAAAATTGATTGCTTTGAAAAATATTGCAGAAATTGGAATTTAAAGATTATCATTAATGAAACAAAGGTCTTGACAAGAAGTAAAGGAAAGCAGAAAGAAAAACACGAATTTATGTACGGCGAAAATATTATAGAAGTTGTTATTGAAATGAATTATTTAGGTATTTTATGTAGTGCATCGGGATCTGACATTCAAAAAAAGCAAAACTAAGGCAAATAGACAAAGCAAATAAAGCAATATTTGAAATTCTTAAGAAAGGCCGTTTATATAATCTATCAATACGGTGTCAGTTAGACTTGTTTGATAAAATAGTTCAGCTATGTACGTTTATTAAAAATATTGATAAGACGTGCTCCCCGATCTTGTGGAATACAGACATCTTTAATTGTACTAATTGTCTATCTCCATACTCACGCATGCTATAAAACCTGTTTCAATTTGTCACCATTGCTTATGTTTATCTCTATATACAATTGTAAAATTGTGCATGTAAATTCAGTACATGATGTAAATTGCACCTGTAGAAAAACCGTGGTGTGTGTGCTCTTTCGATACAATTATGATGATATAAAAGACATTTTGTGTTCTCTCAAGACGACACCCCTGGATTTAGAATTTGGTCATCTGGGCTGCGTTTAATTTCAGGAAGAATATTAATAAAAAGTAAAAACTTAGTTTTGGATCGAAAAGAGTTTATTTCAAAATATATACATTTAATTCGCTACGATGTAGATTTAATGGATAAAATGAAGAAACATTCCCCTGTTAAAATCTTGTGTGCTGCGAAGTGTAATCTATGGAGAACATCTTTGTGCTATAGCTCTCCGTTATACGTAGCTAGACTGCAAGACTGAAGCTTTACGTAGAGGCTACATAGCCGATACGTTCGTGAACGCACTTGAAGTCTTCAGTGTGACAACTTTCTTAAACAATAATTTCTTACATAGAAACATTAGTCATGATAATATTTTGAATGATTCCTGGACAAGAAAGGGCACGTGGACGTGTTGTTTCCTTAAAAATAACAAGCTAGGTTGAGCATATGTGTATGTATTTAATAAATATATTTCATCATCTTGGTTTGCTTATTCCCACCATTTTATTACAAGAAGTAAACAAAAATCTTTAAAGTGTTTTGTTTCTTATTGATACGGATATATAGATAGCATATATATAATATGTAATGAAATGTAATGTAATAACGAAAACTAGTCGCCCGCGTGGCGCAGTGGTTAGAGCGTTCGCTGTAGAGTCACGGAGTAAGAAGTTGATCCTTACGTCGCGGGTTCGAATCCCACTGTGGGACGTGGAGACCGGTCCTTCGGATGAGACTGTATAAACCGAGATCCTGTGTCGCAGTAGGTGCTGGCACGAAAAAGATCCCTCACTGCTCAATGACCCTAAGTGCCGAGTATAGGTCAAACTTTGTAGCTCTCCACCGGCAAGTGGTGGTGTCTCCATATGAGTGAAAAAATCTCGAGAGGGACGTTAAACAATAAACAAAACAAACAAATAAGGAAAATTATAAAAATATCAAAATATCAAGAGTTCACTTAGCTCAGTCTTCTTTGCCTTGTTGTAAGGGAAGCAACTTCTACTAAAGAAACTTAAATATATATTCACAGGCGGGCAAAGCTGGGGATGGGGGAGGGGGTCAGGTGTTCAATTATATATCTAGCAAAGAGTCCCCATTGCTAAAATTGCAGGGGTAAGATTTGTCCGCCGGACAATATGCAATATTAGCAAATCAGTCTCATTCCGAGGAAGAAATCCTAAACTGATTGCATTCAATCTTCCCCTCTGAATGTACAGAAAATATCCCCTTTTTACAGCATTTCCTACCCCGACATGATAAGTTCAATTAAATCATACATATCATCACGCATACTGATTTTTTTCTTTTGAAATCAGTGAGAGTCTTTGTGAAGAGTTTGTTTAGAAATTATAATTGTTGTATTAAGAGGCAGTCCACCGAAAAACCAGGCAATGGGTGGCACATCGCATGTCATGGATTTTAATTATTTTTTGCATGTAGACTTATTAAAGCACTTGTTTACACATGACAACATTAAAAAAAAATTAGTGCTCCTCTAGTCCTATTTTTGGTAAATGCTTAATTTTAAGTGCAAAAAGGTCAACATAAGGGTAAAAATAATTACTAAGTTTTTATTTTGTTTTATATGTAACAGATACTCAAAAGCTGGATGTGTTGATGAATATTATTTATAGCATAGATTCTTATCTTTTATTTTATTAATGAATAAGCCTCCAATTTATACTTCTTTAGAAAAAATTATATGGTCCAAATTTGAGTTAAGCAAGTAACTTTTTGAATTCAGTATCCAATTTTCATTACGTTATAAAACCCAATACATTACAAGGACAGATTTTTTTTCTTATGTTATTATGAATACAAAGTACAAACTTTTGAATCACTCAATAAAATCAGTGGGAACAGGTATATTGAAAGAAATAAAAGGAGTCAAATTTACCTTCTTTTTTTTTTTTTTTCCCAAATGAAACCGATCCCGACCGGAATTATATAAAGAAAAAAATACTATAATTGTAATGTTAAATTTGGCTCTTTTGTTGTAATATGAGTAAAAATTTACTTGATTTATTTTTTAACATGTTATATAGGTGGCAGGTGCCTTGAGTTTGATAAATTTGTTAATTTTGCATTATTTTTGATCGGATCGGGATCGGTTTTTACTGTAAATTTAGAAACATTTCCTAAATTTGGCTCTTCATTTTAATTTATCAGAAAAATATGTTTGTCTTTTATTTCTTTTCAGTCAGTTAACTGTTTTTAAATGAGTGTAACCATAGATTCAAATTTATATATTATTTAAATTACTAATGTCTTTTACGTACATGAAGATTACATGTAAAACATCTGATTGAATTCTTAATAGATACTCGGTATTTAAAAAAAAGTATTTGTACATGCATTATGCAACAAATGAGAGCAGACAGCTTTCTAGCTTTATTATTTATCTTATTTCCAAGTAAAATTTATTTTTTATTTCCTCAGGAATCAAAGAGTAAATTCTATCAGTGGCGAAATTAAACTTGCCTAAATACAGGAAATATTTTTATGTGTACAGTCTCGACTTTATCCAAGTTTTTTCTTACCTATCATCTGTAAAGCCTTTTCCTCTTTTACATAATTTGATTTTATATAAATAAGAAAATAAGTTCTTTCATATATAGTATCATTATTCAAGAGCCGATAAATCGCAAGCAAAAAGCAGGGGGGGGGGGGGGGTCATGACATCATTATTTTTAAAAATTGGTTTCATGAACGTGAAAACATTTTAGAATTGGCCAACATAGTCACATGTTTAAACTCCATATTAAATGTGAGTGTGTGATTGTTTCAATCGCCAAATTAAAAAATAAATAAGTAAAATAAAAAAAAAAAAACGAAATGTTTCACTAAACCATCTTCCGTTTTAGTGCCAAATTATAATGGGGAGTTCAGCAGTAGTTTAACTCAATACATATATTTTTGTAACTTATTTTTCAGGTTTTTTCATTTTTAATCGTACTTCGGATTGTTTATTTTGATTTGACTGCATAGATAAATATATTTAAGTTTTTACAAATATCATGAAGTAAACATTTCAACTTCGTTGAATTAAGTATTGCGTAAATCTAAAACATTCATCATTGATTCCCAATTTTATAAGAAATGTTCATGATAAACACTTCATTAATTATTTTTACGCATATCCTAGTAAATCAGTTAAAAAAAAAATTAGTTCTCAGACATGTATAAAATTACTTATCAAAACGTCATCTAGCTGAGACACCGCCCGTGTATAAAATACATTTGGATATTAAAATATTATTTAACATTTAGAATAATGCACTCTGAAGAGTAATTAAACAGAAAAAGAGAAATCATTTTTTTTAAATCTTTTACGCAAAGAATTTACAAACTTCTCTGGAAACTTGTAACTATTTCATTGTGACGCAATATTAGTCAGGTATATGACGTCACTGATACATCAATGGAAACGTGGATTCAACCTGAATAATAGAGCCAATTTTAATCTAAATATTACGTCTGGAGGCGAAAATGAATTATATTTTGAAAATAAATTATTTATTTTTTTGTTTAATTATTTTCTTTAGTGTATCGATTCTAAATATTTCACCAGGATTCCGATAAAAAGGTGTTGAGCAGATTTACCGATGCCACGGGAGATAACTGTTGCATCGCAAAATTTCATAAAAACGTCCTTATATTTTGCCAGAAAACTACTATCAAAAGTATTTTTCCCACTGAATTTATTTTTTAAACAAAAA
This sequence comes from Saccostrea echinata, assembly GCF_033153115.1. NCBI lineage: Eukaryota > Metazoa > Mollusca > Bivalvia > Ostreida > Ostreidae > Saccostrea > Saccostrea echinata. Next base: position 2,857,345 of record NW_026889796.1, on the reverse strand, counting down.
TTTGAAATATTTCTAGATTTAGTTAAATGTGAATTATAGTCCTGTTAAAAATGTATTAGAAATTACAGTTCTTTGTTTCTGACCTACATTCAATGGTTTATATAGGGGCATTCAAAAACACAAAACACAAGGATATTTTACTAAATAAGCAATTATCAAACAAATCTTCAATTACATTATTCCTTTTGGGCTACATTGATATTGTTTTTAATAAAATATCAAATATTCCTCACATTCGATGTGCCGCCTATTAATACAATACTGCCTGGTTTTTCGGTGGACTGCCTCTTAATAGTATACTAGTGATAATATAACATCAAATCTAAGTTTTTTGTGTGTTTGTTTTGTTTTGTTTTATTTATTTTTATATTATTATTTTATTTATTTATTTATTTATTTATTTATTTATTTATTTTTGTTGTTGTTGTTGTTCTTTGTGTGTGTGTGCGAGGGGGCTGTGTGTGAGGGGGCTGTGTGTGTGTGTGTGTGTGATATGCAATTTATATAACTCACGTCGTCATTTTCTGTTTTAAAAATTTCAAATTAAGTTGAATAGTTCATTTACCTGTAGATCTTTAAGCTTTCCGACCTTCTCATGATACACTCATATTTGTTCGAGCCAAACAGATTAACCAGGGTTAGTATATACGTCCCTAGATTAACTTAAGGAAGTTATCATAAGCACCTGCAATAGTAATCTAAGCTTTGAAATGAGCTTAATTACATAATATTTTGAGATGAATAATTAAGTCATGTAACAGGCAAATTAACTGACTCGTATGAAATAATAATGTGTAATTTATTTATGAGATTGCACCGACGTGATTTACTTTTCAATTTACTAATCGACTAGCTGTAAAGAGAGTGTTTTTGTATGAGTATAATTATTTTAAGTTTTTACAAGTTTTTTGTTATCTATTTGATCAAGATTTTTTTTTTAATGCAATGAATTTTGTACATGTATTTCATGTAGAGTTAATTGTTGATGTATACATGTATGTCATGTAGAGTTTATTGTTTGTGAAAATTTGATATTGAGCATTCTTTTGTTATTCATATTCTCTTCGTGTTGTATTGTTGATTTCTCGTATATGGATTTGACATTTAAGTTAATATTTTTACTGTTTGAGATTTGTTTGTTTATTGTTTTTGCTGGTGTCCCATGTCAATAATTTTGTTCACTGTGATATGAAATTTCAAAGAGTGAGTAATTCAAATCCATATTTCTTTTGTATGTGTTAAACATGAACATTTAATTTTAGACGAGACTTTTCACTTGTTATTAGTTATTACTTTTGTTGAAGTATTTTGTTGAAACGAACATTGCCTTATTGTGTATTAGTTGTTTAGATAGTGCTCTGTATAGTTAAGATATATTATTTTGAAATTTTGTTTTTAGTTATTGTTGTTTTGTAAAATAAAAATAACATCACATTGTTTACATGAAGTTATATTTTTAGTTATTTATCTTTGTTTAATTTTTGTATGCGTTGTTAATATTGTTAAGTATTTTTGAAGTAGACTTTCTTTTGATTGTTGCTATTTATGAAATATGACTGTGGTATTACAAGACAATCAGATGGGAATTATTTATTTGCTTCATTTGGGGAAAGCTAACCTTGTGAAAGTTAAGAAAAGGGTGACTATAATAAACAGTGATCGATATCATAAATCCTGCAAGTCTTAATAATGTGACTTTTGTATTTACCATTTGTTTTTACCTTTTTTTTTTGGGGTGCTGAAGATAGAAAAAGTATCAATCTCATAAATCCTGTAAACGATACACATCATGATTAGAGATATTAAGAACTGTATGATTACTCTATCATTTGAAATCGAGTCAGATACCTTGTGGTAAAAATAAGTAGGGGGTGCCCCGTATACGAAACAAGTGCTTGTTGTCTAGACTTGTCTAGTGCGGCTTGAAGTTTGAAGAGGCGGATCAAAGTTTAAAGTGTAAGCTATGTATTTTTTTCAGTGTTTTTGTTTTTTGTTTGGCTGTTTTTGTTGTTGTTGTTTCTGTATACAATTACGTTCGCCTTAACGGTGGCACCGTAAACCATATTATAAGGTACATGTATATGGGGTTATAATTTTTTATAAGAAAAATGTGTAACGTCAAGTGCCTGGGACTCGATTCTAACCCCTCCCCCCCCCCCCTTTCGAGATTTTCGAGTTTGGACAATTTTCAATTTTCCTTTTTTTTGGGGGGGGGGGGGCTTGTCAAGTTTTTTTTTTCAGGTTTGAATTTTTTTCTCTTTCAATTATAGACCCCCCCCCCCTTTCAATTTGCTTCCGACGCCTATGGTTTATAAATGGTGATAAGATTACTACTTTCATATTTGAATGTAGATATATCAATCATTAATCCACATTTTTGACTAATACAAATACATTGTTTTTAAAAGTTTTAGTTCATCAGCAGTACAAAGGTTGGTAAAACGGGTAGGATTTCAAGCCCGCCCGGTTTGTCTTGGGTGACTCATTTTACCAAGCACTCGTTGTTTACTGCGTACTACGTTTACACAATGCTCAAGATGGCGGATAGGTTGGATTGAAACACGGATTACTTAGGTGAGTATTAAAAAACATTAAAAACAACATTATCATGAATGGAAGGTGTTAAGTAAAGAAGTGCAACTGTTTAAGTTTCTTCAGAAAAGCAGACTTATCTGGTAAGTTGTTCCAGATGACACATCTTAATAGTAAAAAGTACATGTAGTTGGACTTGGCACTGGGGCTTGCTCCTGGCGTGTATAAAAAGTCGTATATACGAAATACTAAAACAAAAGGGCTTGCTCCCAGCGTGTAATAATTATTTATTAAAAAGTTATGTACGAAATACTAAAAAGCATATATGATCGAACCCATCTGACCTCCACAGGTGGTTGTCAAATTTGCTTGGCTAAAGGTGAAGGTATCACAGGTAAATAAGTTGTCTTGTGAAAGTTCATACAGAAAAATTAATATGTTTTATGGTACAACTATTTGAATGAGCACAGTTGTATTTACATATACAGCTGAACCTCAATATCTTGAACACTGATATCTCGAATACCATTGATATTTCGAAGTGATTTGGAAGTCACAACCGCTTATTCTTTAAGTATTTTACCTTCGATATCTCCAATCCTTGGATATCTCAAAGTTTTTTCTCGGTCCCACCAAGTTCGAGGTAACGAGGTTTGACTGTATTTCTGGATGCTGAACAGAAATAGGGAAACTATTACGTTAGGAGAATGAGATACCCCCTGCTTTTCTTAAACTTGCGTGTTGCAAAGAATATGTACATAGTTAAATGTATGTATTAGTCATGTCTATATTTAACATGTTTAAGTTATCAGAACATGTGTATGGAACAAACACTTATTTCCAGTGTTTATGTACACTGGCGATTTGATAAGCTTATATTAGTGAACTTCAGAAGGGAATCAGTAAGAATTTCATAATCGATGATCGGGCTACTCTAACTGACTAATTATCAATTATAGTCGGACATTTACAAAGTCTGTCAATTAAGTTTATTAAATGGTATAAATGGGTGAATAACTACTTTCTGTGGTGGTCCAGCTGTAGTTAGAATAATCTAACTGTGTCTCGTGACAAGCCCTAGTCAGTAGGACAATATCATTTAAACGATAGAATGTTCTATCTAGTCCAGCTGGTTCTTCGTTCATTTTGTGGAATCCAAAGTACATCCATACTCGGGATTGAGCGTTGTTACCCGGGAACACAATGTTCGTCTGCGCCATTATGATACACAAATAAGTTAATAGACAAGTCATGGCTGGAATATTCGGCTTAAAAACTATTACGCTTGTAAAATTAAAAAAACATTAACCCGATTAATGGAATAAAAATTTTGTAATCAAGGGCTTGGATTATGCCAGGAGTCGACTGATTTTCGATTATAATCGATGACTGGAACACCACTAGCCAATTTATTCATTGAATACCTGTTCCAAAGGTATTCTAATAAAGTATGTGAGAACATTTACAACAATCAAGGGCTCTCTCTCAAAGCAGATTGGTGTTTCCCTACCCTTTCGTGCCACAATAAACCACTTTCTTCTTTCTTAAGAAATGGGCATGAGTGCTTGGCGGTGCACCAAAAATTTCGGTGCATCATACTGTTTGATTCAGTGCACCAATCCAGAATTCGGTTTGGTTAAAAATTTACGTAACACATGTAAACAAAATGGCCACCAATAGGAGACCGGAAGTACATTTTAGGTCACCTGAGTCACTCAGGTGACCTATTGCTATCTCTTTTCGTCCGTCATTCGTCGGTCGTAAACTTTTGAACATTTTCAGCTTCTTCTCTGGAACCAGCAGACCAATTTCAACCAATTTTGGCATATAGCATCTATGGGTGAAGGGGAACAATAATTGTGAAATTAGTGGCCCCTACCCCCCTGTGGCCTGAGGGATGGGGCCAAAACCATCAAAATTAATGCAATCTTTAAAAATCTTCTTCTTTACTCCTGGACATCAAGCAGTCAAACTGTTAGCATGATTGTAATAAGCATTGAGCCCTCTACAAAAATTGTGAAATTCAAGTGCATTATTTCTTTGAAAATCTTCTTCTCTACTCCTGGGTATTATTGAAACAAATTGAATACATAGTTATGATAAGCAAGAGTGACTCTACCAAAATTGTGAAATTCATGACCGTAGGGTCCGGGGTTCTGGTGCTAGGGGGGGGGCTATATAGATCATATAGTGAAAGTGCATTATTTCTTTGAAAATCTTAGAACTTCTTTACTCCTTCTACTCCTGGGTATTATTGAAACAAATTGAATACATAGTTATGATAAGCAAGGGTGACTCTACCAAAATTGTGAAATTCATGGCCCCAGGATCAGGGGTTCTGGTGCTAGGGCGGGGCTATATAGATCATATAATGAAAGTGCATTATTTCTTTGAAAATCTTCTCTTCTCCTGGGTATTATTTAAACAAATACATGGTTATGATAAGCAAGGATGCCTCTTCCAAAATTGTGAATTTCATGGCCCCTGGATCAGAGGTTCTGATATTAGGGTGGGGCTCTATTTATTATATATAGTGAAAATACATTAATGCTTTAAAAATCTTCTCTGCACCTGGGCATATCAGAGGCAAAAAGAGTAAAAGTTTTAATAAAGAAGGGTATTTTTACCAGATTTTTGAACATCAGAACCATTTCAGGGCTAGACAAATAGCATTGCCCGACGCCCGGGACAACCAATTTTGTTTGGCGGGCAAGTTATTTGATAAGTGGTACCTGCCCGCGGACAAGTGCTTCTCCAGTTAACAAAAAATCAAATGTTGTTTGTTTTATCGCTGTTGAAATGTAATGAATCACAGTAGAGCACCTGTTTTTCGCTGCTGTTCATCACTACATCGAATACTCAGTCGGAACTCCTCTAGAATTTACCCATTTATGTGTAGTTAAAATACACACAGGACGTAAAACATAGCAGCTATCGATTCCATGTCAAAAAAGTTGAAGAGGATTTTAGACCTTTTTAGGTATTGTAAAAAATAATGTAAAAATTCATGCCGTGAGTACAAACGTGTTATACTGATATTAAAATTGGAGCTGTTGACTGGCGATCACTGAAAGTCACAATCGACATGCAGTGGTGGTTTTCATAATCAAATACTTTATAATATTCAAAAAAAAAAATTTCTCTCTTTCAGTATTTTTGGGATGTTAAAGTAATACAGAGAAAAGTTTAAATTATGCGCACTGCACAAGCTAAGAAATCTCCCTGGAACAAGACTTACCCCTAAATTTTTCCGTGCAAAAAATTAAGTGATTTTATGTCTAGTTTGGTCCCCATGTAGTGTATCAGTTGAGAAATAATTTAATGTTTAACGATAATGCTTTAATTTTATGTTAATTAAGAAAAAGTGGGACAAGCATATTTTTTGGTAGGACAAGTAATTTTACGATGGTAACATGTCTGAGGGCAAGTACTGAAAAATTCTATTTGTCTACCCCTGCATTTGGTCAAGTGTTCTGGTCCAGGCCAGGGCTCTATTAAATTGTATTCTACTGAGAGGAGTTTTTCCCCTTTGCCATTTACTTGTGATAATTAATCACTGTAAATAATGTGCTTGAAAGGTTAATAGAATAAGAGAATTATGCAAGAATTTTTATTGTATAATACAAAAAGTACTTTCATAGTTTTAATGATCAGGTAGACTTGTAAGTAACAGATAAATAAAAATGAGACAAAAATAACTTGTCTTATTAAATGTTCATCAAAGACCAAGAGAGGCCAATGTAAGAGATTTCAACAAGGAATTAAAAGAGTACAGAAGCACTGATTATAAGTTTGTTTATATACTGTCTGGTGATAGTGATAAATGGGGAACAGATTAGAACCTAATTTATGTACTGTTACTGAACACTAGACTAATTATTTTGTTGATCCAGATCACCCTATTTTTCTTGCTTTTGGGCAACAAAGCTTGAGCTTTCAGTTCATTTTATACTCTATGGATCCTCTAAATTGTTGTATTATACTCAGGTGACCGTTAAGGCCCTTGGGCCTCTTGTTATACTGATGGTGCCAATTTGAAGTCAGTGATTTTTTTTTTATTCCATAAACACCTTTTCCTTTTACAATATTTTATTTTTTATGAATTTTATGTTTGTTATCCTTAAGTAAAGGAGTTTATAAAGCAGAGGTTACTGTAGATTGCTAAATATACATGAGGAATTAATTATCGTGTAATTCCACGAGAAGCAGCTCACGCGAAATGAAATTACTTGTTTTTATTTTTTTGGAGCTTAAATCCATTTAAAGTCTTTTGGCCAACTGTCCACTTGCGAATTATTGTTCTCGCGATTTGACGCCTAAGAGCCATTTCACGATATTAAGTACTCGCGTAAAATAAGAAATCTACAGTATTATTTTTCATTTATGATGAGAAATATTTAGACTGTTTTATATTAAATCAAATCAAATCGAGAAAAACCGAACCATATCATTCAGAACCAAAACCGAACTGAATCAATTGAACCCTGAATCGTTCCAGCCCTAGGGCATGTCATTGATAATGTAACAACCATTGTTCAAATGAAAGCTCAGAACGTTTCATTCAAAGAGAATATTTCTACCACTTCGGTGCACTGTATTGTAGCTTACACCTGTTAACAATCATTCTAGGCTGTGTAGTCACATTTTTTTTATAATAAGACTTTGTTTAAACAGCTTGCATTGATTTTTTGTTGCATGTTTTGGATATCATTTGTTGTATTATATGCCTTCCTCTTCCAAAAGCATGGTATTGAATTTATCCATTAATTGACCATATATTTTACTCATGATCTTGATACTTTATTTACCTTTTAACTGTCCCAAACAGCATGACCCCAACATGGATGTCTGAATGTGATTTTTTTCTAACCTAGAAATATTTCATTACAATTTTAATAAATTGATACAAAAAATAGAATAATTTATAGATTTTCCAAAGGAATTGAAACCCTAAAAAAACATATCACGGACACCAAAAAAACATCATGGACACCACCATCAAATAACAAGTACATTTAACATCAGTAAAAAGACTACTGAACTCTTCAAGCACAATTCAATCCACTTAAAAGCATGACATTAACACAGTGTATTCATTAATTATTTAAGAGGGTTAATTAATGGACACCATGCTTTTGGTGGGTACATACACAATAAAAATACCCAAAGGGTGCAACAAAAATGTGTAGATTTTTACAGGTTTTTACAGTGTTTGAATATTACGGATATGTAGCTCTCTAGTTTGTCTGTCTGAATTACCAAAGAGCTGCAGTTCTGCAGCTAAATGAACAGGTGTCACTTGACCTATTTTTAAAAGTGGTATCACTGCTGACATTGTCATGAAAATGGTGAATTTCAACACAATTACTTGTAATTGAAAAAAGGTCCATCACACCCATTACAGTTAAAAAATGCAATGATTACAACACATTACCATTACACATACCCCAAGTCTGGTGGGGATAAGGGGTGGGTTCAAGATATAATGACTGCAAAATATGGAACCCCCATAAGACATACTAAGTGATAATTTATAATGGTTTAAATATTACATATCAAAAATTATTGAACCATGTAAGGCTTATTTTTTTCATACAGGGTAGGAGAAGGGGTTCAAGAAATTATGGTTTTGAAATGAATTATATTTGAAATGTTGAATGATGAATAACATGTAAATATATGTGTCTCTTATTCACTATTCTTTCAGATTCAACTTCTCTTGTGTGTGGGGTTTGTAATAAGCCTTTTCTCTTGTGATATTTCCTGAATCAGCATAAAAAAGTGAAAAATGTCAAAAATCCTCAACAAGAATAAAATGTCAACTGTGGCAGAAGTTTTTCTTCAAAGGACCAGCTCAGTCAACACTGGAAATGTCCAGTCCTTTGTAGAAAGACTCATCCTTCTGGTAAATGTATATTTAATTGAATGTTCTATGTTCATGTATAGTTATCCAATGATGTACATGTATTAGCATTTCAAAAAAAAAATCATTCTTTCTTAAAATTTTAAACTAATTCAACAGTGTATACACAAAAACTTGAGATACAATGTTAAACACATTTCTGTGGCTTGAAAGTTTTGCCATTTAATCCTTTTTAGTTCACCTGAGCTGAAGACTCAAGCGAGCTTTTCTGATCAAAATTTGTCCATTGTCTGTCGGCATTGTCTTAAACTTTTCACATTTTAATCTTCTTCTCCAGAAACACTGTGCCAATTTCAACCAATCTTGGCCTAGAGTATCCTTTGGTAAAAGGGATTCAAGTTTATTCAAATGAAGGACCTTCCTGTGATCTTTGTGCACCCCAAAACTTATAATCAATGCTCATTTTGTAATAGGGATGACAACAGGTTTTTTAATGATGAACTGTTGTATCATTTTCAGAGACATCACAAACCAGGGGGCAGAAATGATGTTATCCTTTCTTGTCCTTTCATAACTAGTTATTCTTGTTATTGATTGAAGAAAGTGTTTATTGTATTTCATTATGAGCCATTCAAGGTAATTTATTTCAAGACATATTATGTAAAAGAGAGTATACAAGTATTTATTTAGCTAAATTAGGCACTTTGTAGACATAAGACTTTGTATACATAGAATCTTCTTGTATTGTAGCAAAGAAATAAAACAGAAATTGCTTGTTTTTCAGAAGATAACTGGAAGTTAAGGTGTGACATCTGCTGAGAAATTCTTCCATCCCAATGTATGTTGATGCTGCGTCATTATACTCAAAGTAGTAAAGATACTCAAAGTAGTATAGACGGTGAATATTTAATGATTTAAAGTTATTTTAAAATTACTTAAAGGAGAAGGTAAATATATGAAAGAATGAAAAAAAGACTTATCTTAAATTTTAGCTCACCTCAATGATGTAGGGGGAGCTTATGTAATACCATCTGCGTTAGCGCCCAGGTTAAAGTTTTTGGAGCAGATTTCTTTTCAAGTACTTCTATTCCTTACAATGTACATCAATCAGAGGTGCATGGAGGATGCTTCTAGTGTGTTTCATTGTACCAGTTAGGGTTTCAGATGCTGCAATTTCAGCTAAAGAATGACTAGGTTAATGTTTTTGGAGCAAGTTAAAGTTTTGGAGCAGATCTCGTTTCTAAGTAACTATAAGTCATATGTTGACCAAACTTGCATGGATGATACACCTAAGGATTCACATTACTGGACTTGCTTTGGATGTTGGATCTGAACTACATTTTTCATATGATTGACCAGGTTAAAGTTTTTGGAGCAGATCTCATTTCCAAGTACATGTAACTACATGTATAAGCCCTATATTGATCAAACTTGCATGGATGATACATCTACGAATGCGCACTACTGGACTTGCTTCAGATGGTGGATGTGACCTACATTTTCCGAATGAGTGACCAGGTTAAAGTTCTTGGAGCAAATCTCATTTCCAAGTAAATGTAAGTCCTATGTTGACCAAAATTGTATGGATGATACATCTAAGGATGCACACTACTGGACTTGCTTCGGATGCTGGATTTTACTTGCATTTTCTGGATGAATGACTAGTTTAAAGTTTTTAGATAAGTCCATTCCCAAGTAACTGCAAGCCCTATCAGACCAAAATTGCATAAATGTTGCATCTAGGGATGCACACTACTATATTATTAGTTTTGTGTGGGTTTTTGTCTTTCTTAAAGACAACATTCGTTGGGGTGAGCTTTGTAATCTCTGATTACCTATGTTTATGAATGTTTAAATTGTAGTTTTTCCTTTCATTTAAAATTATGTTCAAAGAAATAATTAGATTTTTTTTCGCAGAAGAGATGTCTGAGATGGAAAATTTATTAGATATGCAAAATTCACCAAATGGTGGTAAGGATCCTGCCATTAATCTTGTTAAGGAAGTGGAGGTCGTTGTTGAAGAAAATGGAGAAGGCAAGCAATCCAAGATAAATAATAAGTGTCAGAATGCAGTAATAGACAAGAAAACTCTCCCTAAAACACAAATAGACAGTATGACTTCTAATTCAACTTGCAACACAATCGAGGATCTTGTTTGTATTGAAGGTCAGGATCAGAAATTGAAAAGTTCCAACTCAATAGAAAATGAAGCTGGAAAAATAGATACAAAACACCTTTCTGATGAAAGTAAAGCTGATTTAGAAGAAAAAGGAATAAAAGAACATTCAGAAGATAAATCAGTTGAAAGTGTATTAATTTCATCCTTCAAATGCACATCAGTTACTGAAAATGAGAAAAAGGAAACCACATATCAAGGAGAAAAAATAGCAGAAAACAGCTGTGAGAAAATTGATGTAGAAGAAGAGGAACTGAAAAAAGGATCTGACCTTAAAAAATATTGCCATAAAGAAGAGAAAGGGAAAAAGTCAACAGTAGAAGTTATAGACATTGATGATGACAGTGATGTTGATGATGACTATATTATTGTCAGTTTTGACTCTGATGAGGAAGATAGTGAGAATAATGTAAAAGAAGATGTTTCTTCAAAAGAACATGAGAGCCAACCAAAAACAGGTTTGATGTTAAGAAATAGCAATGAAATGACTTGTGAGTTCAATGGATTAGAGTCAAGTTCTGTATCTGAAGTTTCCTTCTCAGATGATGCTATTGAACCTGTAGAAAACATAAAGGAAATGACAGCTAAGCATGAATGCAATGTAATAGCAGATGCTAAAAAGTACTCTACCATAAATGAAGCAGAGGGAATTTCAGGAGAAAGAAAAAGTAATTTCAATGAAATTAAAGATTTGAAAAAAATACAGCTTTTATCAGAAATGAAAAAGGAAGAAAGAGCTTGCTTGAGTGATGCTCAAGCAGTATATGATGATCATCAACCAATTGTTGGAAAACATGCCCAAAGCACACCATCGCCAAAAACAGATGAATTAAATCAAACTACCATTCAGACATTAATCAATCAGCTAGGATTAAAATCTGAAGTGAAGACAATTACAAACGAAGATGGTAGTGAGAAGCTGGAAGTCCATTTTGTTATGGATGAGAAGATCAATCTCAAGGAACTTGATATCCCTGTGACTCCTACTTCTGCATCTTTGACAAAAATCTCCTTTGATGAAGTTTCTAGTACAATGTCTGATGATGTGGAATTTTTGACAAAGGAAGTGATATCAGCTCAAAATAACATAGCTCAAGAAATTCAACAACCAGAGAAGAGTGAGAATAGTGCATCTCAGAGTACAGAAAAAGTTGCAGAACAAAATGTCAGCACTATTGAAAAACCAGCATTGAGATCAGAAAAATATTCTGAAGTTGGTACTCTCTCAGTTTCAACATTTGGAGATGGTATAAGAAAAAAACCAAACCAAGAGGAAGACAACAGCAAAAATGAAAAATGTGATGAAGTTGAAGATGTTGCTTCTTCAGATGTAATTTGCTTATCGTCTGATGAAGAGGAGGAAATTGGTATCCTTCCAGCTGCTAGGTATATATTTTAATTCACTATATACTGTATCAGTTAGGATTTTCCAAGTTAATTTTCATAGGATATATTATAGGATGTATGCTGTTTGCATGCCTAGTCATTGACATTTCTTAAAAGTTGTGGTACATGTACATACTTATGTCACTCTAGTATTCTAGTAGCAGAGATGAACTTATCATCATGTTTACATCATGCCAAGGAAAAGCATTCTTATGGCCCATACTATAGTGACTAAAACTCGTTTTTGATTTCTAAGAAGACTGTCAATTTCTTTGTTTTCTAGCTCAGCTTATATTTAGTAATCATTGTATACTGTAGATTTCTAAATATACGCAAGAAATAAATTATCGCATAATTACGCGAGAAGCACCACTTGCGAAATAAAATTACTCGCTTTTATTTTTATGGTGCTTTAATGTACGTAAAATCTCTAGATAAATCACCCATACGCGAATTATTGTTCTTGTGGTTTGACGTCCTTGGGCCACTTCGCGATATTAAGTACTCGTGTAAAATAAGAAATTTACAGTATGTCTGAAAAAGTATGCATTTGCAAAAAAATTTTAATAAAAAAAAATAAAACATTATATTATTGTTTTCAGGATCATTCATCAAGAGATCATTGTAATACCAGATGAAGTGTCAACAGAAGTCAACAAACCACCAAATGAAGTAAAACGGAAAGCACTTGGAAAAAAATCCATTGGAGATCAGGCCTCGGAGGAAACAACTAATCCAAGCGATCAAACAGCTGTAAATTCCAAATATTTTTCATTACAACAAGTTTCTGTGAAAGAACAGAGTTCGCAAAAAAATCAGGAATCACATGTTACTGTTCCATTATCAACATTACAGAAAGTAACTGATTTTGTAGTAAGAAGACAGTCTGAAATATCAAATTCAATACAACAAGTTTCTGTGAAAAAACGGAGATCACAAAAATATCAGGAATCACATGTTACTGTTCCATTATCAACATTACAGAAAGTAACTGATTTTGTAGTAAGAAGACAGTCTGAAATATCAAATTCAAATTTGCATACCCAAAGAGACATACATCCTCTCTCAGACAACCAGTCAGCAATGATGTCAACTATTTTAGAGAACCAGCCATCTTCATCAGCAAGCCAGTCTCACTTGCCAAGTCCATTGAATGCCATTAATCTGGATCCAAAGGATACCACATATACTTGTTACATATGCAGTAAAAGATTTTTCAAGCCTGAGCTTATTCAGCAGCATCTAAGGAGAGTTCACTCGTATTATTCCAGGGCGATCTCCTCTGATTTATTAGAAGGGTTCTTCTGCTGTCATTGTAAAGAAAAATTTGCATCTTTCCATGAGCTATCAATTCATGAGAAAACTGTTCATGGTTTCAAGTTTTCTTGCCCGCTATGTGGAATACTCCAGAAAAATAACCATCTTCTTATGAATCATGTTATTGACCATCTCTCACCATGGGTTCTATGTTGTTTGCTTTGTAACCAAGAATTCAAGCAGGATACAGAATTTGTGGAACATGTTGCTCTACAACATAAGAATAAAAAACTGAATGGAGCAAAACGCTTAAAATGCTGTATTTGTAATCAGATTTTTGCGCATTTAGAGACATTTTATGGCCATCTTGCACGTGCTCATAAAAGACTTTTTGAATATTCTTGTAGAGTATGTCTTCAACGATTTTTTACACAGAGTGCACTTAAGGTCCACAGAAGTTCTTTAGATAACACTCTGGGTGGCTCAAGAGTGAAAATAGCGGAAGAACTCTCGATTGACACTAGTTTGTTAGAGGTTAAAGTGGATAAGTACATCTTTTTGAGAGACGATCACCGTCGGTATTTATGTAAGCGAGACAGCCCATCAAATAATACATCATTTACAGCTAAGGAAATGGGACAAGATTCATTGGACAGAAGCAATTCAAACTCGACACTAACAAATGAAGGAACTTTGTATCATACTGTAGTATCAACAACAGAAAAGAAAGGGGAAAATGAATATCACAATTTGAAACAATCAGCAGTCAATTGTGAAACAAAGAAAGATAGAATTTTAAATAATTTGCCAAATACAGACGTTGCAAAGAACAGTCAAAAAATTACTATTGAACACAAGTCTGTCAAAGAATGCCAAGAAAAGAAAGAGGAGTATGGTCAGTTTGAAAAAGGACAGGCTATTCAAAATTTGATGATAGTTCAACCAAACATAGGTAAATTCTGACTTACTGATAAAGAGCTACATGAGGTATATGTATATTTTCGGGGGCATATAGTTTTTGCCCTGTCCGTCCGTCTGTCTGTCTAGCTGTCTGTCTGCAAAAACGTTAACCTTGCCCATAACTTTTGATTGGTTGGAGCTATGGCTTTCATATTTCACATGTATATTCCTTTTGACAAGACCTTTGTTTGGGTACCATCATTTTTTACCTTGACCTTGGAGTTTGACCCACTTTTGCAAAATTTTATGAGACTTTAACCTTGGCCATAACTTTTGAACAGTTGGAGCTTAGGCTTTCAAACTTCACATGTGTATTCCTTGTGAAAAGACCTTCCTTTGGGTACCAACATCTTTGACCCTTTGACCTTGGAGTTTGATCTACTGTTGAAAAAAATTTAACCATGGCCTTAACTTTTGAACTATTTGTGCTAGGTCTTTCATATTTTGCATGTGTACCCCTTGTGACAATACCTTTCTTTGGATACCAACAACTTTGACCTTTTGACCTTGACCTTGGAGTTTGACCTACTTCAATTTTGAAAAATTTTAACCTTAGCCATAACTTTTGAAAAGTTAGTGCTAGGGTTTTCATACTTCACATATGCATTCCTTGTGACATGACCTTCCTTTAGATACCAACAACTTTGACCTTGACCTTGGTGTTTGACCTAATTTTGAAAAACTTTAACCTTGGCCATAACTTTTGAACAGTTGGTGTTGAGGCTTTCACACTTCACATGTGTATTCCTTGTGACAAGACCTTCCTTTGGATACCAAAAATATGTGTATCATTTGTGACAAGACCTTCCCTTGGGCACCATTTGACCTTGACCTTGCCGTTTTACTTACTTTGAAAAAACTTTAAACTTCGCCATAACTTTTCAACTGTTTATACTAGGGCTTTCATATTTCACAGGTATATTTCTCGAGACAATACCTTTCTTTGGGTACCAACCTTTTTGATTTTTTGACCTGGAGTTTGACTTGCATTTGTGAAACTTTAACCTTTGCCATAAGCTGTCATACGGGGGCATCAGTGTTTCACAAACACATCTTGTTTTCATTGATATAATTTTACAGTAATGTATATTAAAAGAGAAATTCTACTTCTCCCATGGCTGTAATTATCAAGTACTGGACAAGGAGAATTTCGATACAGAAAACTGCATGTCAAATTAGAGATAAATTAATATAATGAGTTTAGTGTGTGAAGATTCAGGAATATGCATATCAAGTTATTTTTCCAGAAGTTCTTTTTCCCCAATAAATCTGATCTTTCAAAATTTCAAAAAATCAAACAAAAAAGAAATGAATTGCCAGATATTAGAAATCTGTATCATGTTTAGCATTGCAGTTTGAATGTAATCATAAGAAATTCAAAAGCAGGGATTAGAATGCTTCATTTTGGTATATGATATCTGATAAAAATTAACAGCATTTGCATGTTGGTGTGTCTTGCAAACTTTAAGGTTTATAGGTTGATTCAATTAGCATTTAAAAATGATTGTTACATATAACCTTAAAACTGCCAATAATATTGTTTTTCAACTCTCTAATCATGGAATGAATTTCTACCAAAAAAATCGAGACATGCGAAAGCAGAGAATTCAATTTTCAGAATTCCAAGTGAATTGTAGGGTCAAAATACTTAAAAATTTGATTTATTAAAAAAAAAAAAATTATGCTCCGCCTTGAATATGGCTGGGGCATATAGAGTTTGTCATGTCCATCTTCCATCCTTCAGTCTTTCAGTCGCACTTTTCATTTAGCTCAGTTCAAAGCTCGGTTTCAAAGAAACTTTTCCAGATATTTTTACCAAACTTCTTATGCTGATACATATTAATGAGAGTTATTCAACTGCATCAACATTTTTTGACCTTGACCTTTCCTGTGACCTTGACTCATTTTTCTTAAATTAGTGTTTAGCCCAGTTTTAAAGAAACCATTCAAAGTAGTGTTATCAAACTTAATATGCTGATCTTCATATGCTGATACATACTGCAGAGAGCAAAAAAAAACTGTTGACCTTTGATCTTTCCTGTGACCTTGACCTCATTTTTCTTAAATTTGCATTTAGTTTAGTTTTACAGAAACTGTTTAAGATATTTTTATATAAGTTTGTGCATTTATACATAATTTGGTGAAAATTTATCAACTTTATTCAATTTTTTAGATTTCGCTTTTAATTTAAAGAAACAGAAACTATTCAAGATATACAGTTTGTTGTATTCATAAAACTTCATACACCAATACAGATTTTCATGTTGCAGTACTAATATACCCTTAGCGGGGCATTCATGTCCTATGGACATGTTTCTAGTTTATTATCACTTTAGTAGAAATAATAAAATTTATGCATGGGAAAATTCCTTACCATGTTTATTTGAGCTTGCTCAAAACAGTCGGAAAAAGAAAATGGTAGTGTAAGTTAATTTAAAGTATTTTTGTTAAAACAAAAGGTTACTGCTCAATGTCTGCTTAACCCTGCTTTTTAACCTATTTTTATGAATATCTACACGATTCAATATAAACCTGTATATTTATCATTAAGTTTTGTGTTTACAGCAAGAAAGTATATCTCTTCTTCTTTTTTTCTTCAGGAGATTCTGTTGGTCTAAAACGGAAACTGTCAGAGAAAAAATGCTCTGCAGTTGCTGATTCAGGCAATGGAGATGAAGATATGCAGACACGGACTCCACACAAGCGGATGAGGCTTGATCCACACAACCATATAATGGCAGGAATGAATGGTTGCTCAGAGGTAGTTCGTGAGTCTAATATCCAAAGCAATGGAGATAAGAAAAAATCTGGCGCATATTGTAAAGATATTCTAGATAGAATCCCTAATACTGTTTGTGATCTCATAGATCAGGAAGTAAGGAAAATGCATAGAAATTCAAACAGTATTGAAGAGATGAAAAATAAACTTCATGTTACAGAGCCACTAAAGGAATCAAAAGCAGATCATATTCCAAAAGAACTGGAAAATTCGACAACTGGTACAGATATGTTCTTCAAAAAAGTTAAAGATAAAAGGTCAGATAGTCCGTCTCGAAGCAGTTTTAAGTTACAAAAGCCAATATTAGCTCCGAAAGAAGACAGAGAAAATAATTCAGGGTATAATGACATCGACAGTTCAAGAAAAAATACAAGTGTTCTAGGTTTGGAAGTTAAAGACAAAGTTGACAGTTTGGAAGAGAAAAATGAAACATCTTATGGGCTAATATCTCCAAGTTTCAGTATTTCTTACAACAAGGAAAGCAATCAAGAAATGCCAGTCCATCCTTTGCAAAAGACAAGAACTCCAAAGGAAAGAAGTGTGCATGCTAGTTCATCAAAGACTAATAGCTTATCTAAATCAGTCGAAGTAGAAGAAGTTATATCAGATCTGATAAGCTTTTGTAAAAGGCCCAACACTTTAACACAAGTTCCATCAAATGAAGAACACTCAAAGGTCATGGTTTCCATTTCTTCTGAAAGTAATGAAATTACTGACATGGAAACAAAAGAAATTGTGAGTACTGGTACCGTATTGCAAAGCGGTATTAAAAATTACAATGATTTAGTGAAGGTTGCCAACACAGAATTGAATCTGGAAGGTGACAGCTGCCGTAATACCTTGAAGAGCTCATCATCTCCTGTAGAGTTGAAAAATGGAGAAGTGTCTAGTAATCAGTTGACCACTACATTGGATTTTAAAAAATCTCAAAATTCTCTTGAAGGCAAATCGGTACTAACTGTACAAAAAACCAGCCCTTCACTGTTAATGAACAACTGGAGGGAGACTTTAGAGAATGAGAAAGGGAAGTCAATTCTTTTTATGCATCCAGATTTGAGGGACTTTATCAAACTTACAAAATGTAGATCATCTCCCCATATTTTGGCAAAAGTTAATAAACTTTTGCACAAGCAAAAACCTGTTCAAAATTTATTTGAAAAAGGTTCTCCAAGTGAAGAAAACGACTGCATTCGCATAGGTGACCGAAAAAATTTATTCGCTGATATTAAAATTACTTTAGAAGCATTCGAGTGTATGTCACCACATAATGAAATTAATTCTACTGATTCTGAAAGCCACAAAAAAATATCCAAAACAACCAATACAAATGTTCAATCTAGAAAAAGCCCAGTTACGTCTGTCGATTCGAAGGAATTTACTTCACAGAAGCAGAGCTTGTATGTTTATAACCAAAGTGACCTTGACAATGCAGTGAAACGATTGAGTTCAGTTGTAAAAGCTATTTCAAAACGAAAACTAGAGGAATATGATCCACCAGATTCTAGTGAAGAGCAGGCTAAAGAAAACAAGCAGAAACATTTGAAAATGACATGACGTGTATGTTTCTAAAACCGGAAAGTTATTAACAGATATTGATCAACCTGAGTCTTCTTCAAAAACTACTTCTGAGATTCCTACAAATACTGTCATGTGTAATAACCAAGAAAACGGAAAGTCCAACATTTCCTAAAAGTATCCTAAAACTATGTCAAGTCTATAACATAGTACAATTGTTACATGTTCTTTGTAATAAGAAAACTAATGCATATTTTGTAGTTAAGGAGAATGTGTAATTTAGAAATATGACATGTATGAAATGAATAAGAGAAATGAGGGAAAATGTCATAACATTTAAATCAGTTGCTTTAAATACAAATTGTATGTGTTAAATCTGTTGTTTTAAAATACATATCAACATAAAATGTGAAATGAATGGGGTTTTTTTATTGCTGGTTTATTCTTTTTATTTGTTATTCATGTATCAGGGATATTAGTGATTAGTTACTGGAATTCACAGAGATTTCATTTTATGATTATATTTCTATATTAAAAATAAAATTCAAATTTTAACTTTTTGTTAATTTTCTTTAGATCTACTGGTCAGAGACCAGAAGAGCTTAAATGCGATAGTAAGGTGTTCGTCGTCCGTCCGTCTAGCTGTCCATCTGTGTGTAAACAATTTTTCAAAACGCTACTCCTCCTACAGTTTTGGTCTGATTTCATTATAACTTGGAACAAAAGTAAACTACACTAAGTGCATCGGTTTTGATTTGGGTGAACGGTGTTGCCATGGTTACAAAAAATAGAAATTTCTGTGAAATTCTTTAAAACGCTATTCCTTCTACATTTTTGGTCTAATTTCAATATAACTTGACACACAGGTTTACTTCACTAAGATACATAATTTAGTGCATCGGGTTTTGATGAACGGTGTTGCCTTGGTTACTAAAAATTGAAATTTCTAAAACAAATTCCTTTAAAACGCTATTCCTCCTACAGATTTGGTCTGATTTCAATATAGCTTTGTATTTGATAAAGGGCCTGCTATTGAAAAACTACAGTGATAAATTCAATAACTAGTTATCTTTGCTCTAACGAAAAAGGCGAAGATAACGAACAGTGATCGATCTTTAGAAATAAAATCTATAAACAAAACAAATCTGTGAACAGGGCATAAACACAGACCCCCAGAAATTCCAGAGGTGGGATCAAGTGCTTAGGAAGAGTTAGCATCCCCTGTCCCACCCGCCATGAGCCCTATTTATTGATCAAGTAGACGGAACATTATGTAGTCAATTTAATATAAAAACAAAAGCCTAACAGTTGGTAAGAAACAAGGCAGTCAGAGTACGATCCAGTGATAGGTTATAGTTGCTAACAAAGTCATTTTAACGACAATAGAATTTACGAGACGCTGACTTTAAACGAGGTTGAAATCCCTGTAACATCAACTTTTCTTTGATTAGCCTGCCTCGGTTAAAAAAAAATATCGTACTCAGAACGTGCTCTTGAGTATATCTAATAAGTTGGGAGACATAAACACCATGTGCAGTTGAAAGCGGAATATAACATGTACTACATTAAAAAAGAGAGTTGACGATGGAAAAGCTGAAGTCATCTCGTTTGTCATACAATTTAGTTGTTAGTTGACCCTCATCATGCTTATCGTCTATAGTCAGTAACATCCAAATATGAAACAGATGTGGCAATCTAGGTGGTGTCTTTTATTTCAAGTTCACTGGAATATATCAAGTCGACATATGAACGGAAATGACTATTGTTAACTGATAAAACGTCGTCGATATACCTGAATGTGAATTTGAAGGCCAGGGCTAGTGTTTTCTTCTCATGTAGAGGTGTTTGAATAGACTCTGCTTCATAGGAATATAAAAACAGGTCAGCTAATAAAGGAGCACAATTAATGTCCATCAAAATTTCAACAATTTGTTGTCAATGAGGAACTCCAGCATCCTTTTAATATCAACTTCAGATTACTTGTGTGTATAATCAGAGTGATTTTAAACGAGGTAATTTTGCTGGTGACCAATCACAAGATGTGAAATTTTTATTGAAGAATCAGTTGTCTATGATATCAAAAAGCCGTGAGGAATGGTTGTATATAGAAAAGTAGTGCGTTTTTATGTTATTGACTTTTGAAAAATTTGGTGACTTTATATTTTCTAAAAGTTCTTTGGAGTTTTTAAGAATCCACATCTGGTATACATCACTTCTAGAGTATGCTATTACAAAGTACGTCTGAAGTTTCTCCTTTACAGCAATATTGGAATGAGTAAAAACAGAGGCTTGCAGGTAGAGCATTTGCTGAATCCTGCAATGTATCTTTGTATAAAGTTTAGGAATCCAGTATAGGTAGGGTTTCACATCAGAACGTCCACCACAAGAACAATCCCAAGCGCTACCTATTCCCAGATGGAGTGTATATGGTCTTCCAACTTTGAAAATGAAAACTAAGCTTGAAGCATACTTAGAAGATGTTTTTATATTTCTTATCATTTACCTGGATCTGTCCATTCTTTTCAATTTTTTTTTATTTAAAAACAAGACGAATTAAAAAGTTTTGATGAGTCAAGTTATAGATGAAAAATAATCCGTCAAGACAAATAGCTTTGAGACAAAAAACGGAAAAGCTGAAACTATCCGTTCGCCTGAATAAATAACTGATCGTGTTTCGATGTTTTTTTTTTTCTTTTTCTGCGAAAACGGTCGAAGCCTGTTCATTCTGTGTGAGAAAGTAAACCTCGAAGAGAGATGGAGAGAGAATATTGATAGTAACATAAACATTCTTTGGTGGCCTTCAAGTTTGATACTTATAATCAACCATAAGTTATGTGTGCCAAATCGTTGATTTAGGAATGAATCTTTGATATAATTTTGAAAATAATTCTGAATCGTCATTATTATAATTTTGGAAGATAGATTTACACAAAAATCTGGAATAAAATATCACTACTTAATCAGACTAGCTTTTTCTCGAATTACATTAAATTTTCATAAACAAAATACATGTACTAAACTGTAGTGTATGATTATTTTGTCATGTACGTTTATTTAGCTAGAATGTTTATCCAGGGAGGGGGGGGGGGCATAGCTGGGGACGACATTGAGGACGAACGTCTACATATACCATTCGACATAAATATATCGATATTCCCAAGATCCAGAGTTTTTATTATAGGTCTGTGCAATTCTTTCGATATTTCGGTATATTGCAATTCATTAATAAAAATATCGAATTGCGATACGTTTTTCCAGTGCCGATATACCGGTAAACTGCATGGGCTTAAAATGCCTTGAATAAGTAAAATATGAAATTTAATATAATTATCAAAAACGTTTTCAATCGTCCCAAACAAAACCAAATGGTAAGGTTGCTGTTGTATGGTTACATTTCGTTTCAAAACTGTATAGAAATCAACAAAAAATGTGTAACAATGTATTTATAATAGTTTTACACACGTTGCTTATACATGTCGATGGAGGTAAATAAAAATAAGAAAGGGGGCATTTCAACTGTCATTGAAAATATTGCAATTCATATCGCAATACAGATAAAAATATTGCAATATATCGCAATACGAAATTTCCTGCCGATACCCAGCCCTAGTTTTTAAATAACCAAACAATGTGCAGCACAATTTGAAAGAAAAACTAACCATGCATTAATAAACCGCACCTTTTTGTTAGCGAAATTGCTGTGACCCACATTTCCTGATATTTAAGCTATTTGCAATTTTAAGGTATCTTCATATTTCATACATTAAATCTGGAAAACAAGCATGGAGACGAGGAGACGTGCTCAGAATAGAAGACAACACTCTTCTTCATATTCCACTGACGGAAATTTAACTGCTGCACAAGCTGTTCCTCATAA